>NW_015164681.1:686295-691481 GCF_001447785.1 Gekko japonicus
ACATTTGGGGGGGGGGGGAATCTGAACCCACAAGGAAAAACAAGTAACAAAAATGACAATGCAGAAGAGCCCATTGTTTCTTAATTATTGGAAGGATAGCACCGTCCAAAATATTAGGAAAGAGCGGCTCTCTTACCTTCTAATAGCTGCCAAAACAGCTATAGCAGCTAACTGGAAATGCCCAAATGCACCTACGCTTCATATATGGCAATGTAAGGTGCGGGAGATGTACATAATGGAAAGCATCAGTTTGAAAATAATCCTCCTTCCTCAAATTTTGTAGAAGTGTGGCCAATGCTATTGGACTACTTGAAGCTGATGGGAGTGTTCCCCCAAAAAACTGAAGTACTTAACTGAAATGCCATATTAAGGATGTTTATAAGTTGTAAGATCTGATGTTTGGTATTGCTTATATACTTTCTATTCTAATTGTCGTCGTTGCTTGTTATATTATTTCTTTGTAATCTGTTTCATGCTTGTGTATTTGTCGGTTGTACTAAATACAAATTGTCAAATAAAAATTATTATCATTATTATTTAAAAGGCAATATTTAACCTATGAGATAGTCAGATCCAATATGCACTAGGCCAACTTAGTGTCATAAAAGATACCAGCATTGTTACCTAACGTGGAATTATACCTTATTTGGTGCTTTTTTCTTTAACTAACAGTCACCAATGCTGGACGCTAATTAGTCCTGATGGAATATATTTTTCCTTTTAAAAAATTAAAGTCTTCACCCTTTCGAAATCCAGTTTCCATAACAACAGGATCCCAGACTTTCTTAAATCACCTTGTTCTTGTCATGCTTGGAAGATATCTTTTTGCTGACAGTTAATGGCCACCAATTTTTTTTTTAATTCTTTCCTGACAGAAACATACCCTTTCCCCGATAACTTCTGTTATTCATCATCATCTCGGGTATCAAGAAAAGAACACTAAACTGAACTCCCACTAGAAAGTTACATCATACCTATATAGTCCTTTAATAACTTTACTGGAAATACACAGTATAAGTTTTCATACATACCTCCTTTACTATGTTCATTAAAATTAATGTTACTATAACAGTATTTAAAGAACAAAACACTGGCAAAGTCTCTGTCTCTCTCCCTTATTTGGAATTGTGCAATACGAATTTTTCTTTGGCCTAATCCAACCTGTGCTGCTTTTCTGTAGTTCATGAGACGCATGATCACTGCCAACGAGGGCTCACATAGGATAACTGGGTTTATTTCTTTAGTTAGTTTACATATATGCCACCTCTCAGCCTCTCAGACAGAAAATGGATAAAAATATTCTAAAAGATAAATAAAATATCAAAAAAACTAATACCACTGCACTGCACCGCAGGTAAAAACAATAACTTCGACATACTTCAATCCCGAATTGCCAACCTCCAGTTGGGGACTGGAGATCTCCAGCAATTACACTCAATTGCTCATGACCGTCATTAGCATCCACTGGCCATGAATCCCACAATTTAATTACTTTTCGGAAAAGAAGTATTTTCTTCAGTCTGTCCTGAATCTATTGCCTATCAACTCCATTGGGGCCCCTGAGTTCACTTTATCCACCCCTTCCATCATTTTGTGAACTTATCACGGCTTGGAAGAGGCGACCCTCCCCAGGCAAATGGCGGGTGTGTATGTCCTGGTGAAAAGAATGCATAGTAAAAAGGCAAGAAGAGACAGAGAGCAGAGGAGACGCAAGTGCTGGAAGGTGACCGAAGTACTGCTGGGGGGGTTTCAAGATCTCTCCCTGGAGATGTGATGGAGGCAGTGCCTCTGCTGTCCTGTTGACATGTCTTTTTTCCTGAACCTGTGCTGTACATGTACATTTGTAAGCCGCAAGAAGTGGTGGCAGCTACAAGCATAGACAGCTCCAAGAGGGGATTGGGTGAACATACAGAGCAGAGGCTCCATCCGTGGCTATTAGCCACAAGGTATAGAGGAAACACTATGTCTGCGGCAGTGATGCTCTGTATCCTTGGTGCTTGGGGGGGGGCCAACAGTGGTGGTCTCTTCTGGAGTTCTGGCCCCTCTGGTGGACCTCCTGATGGCACCAGGCTTTTGGCCACTGTGTGACCCAGAATGTTGGATTTGATGGGCCATTGGCCTGATCCAACACTGGCTTCTCTTATGTTCTCTTATTATTAAAATGCCCTAAGTGTATCAGCAAGTGGTGAAACAGACACTGCCAAGATGGGAACGCCTTCCCACTTGACATGTGATCAGCCATCATGTAGTATGAATGGGAATATAAAGATTTTTATATATAGGGGTTTTTTTCTTCTTGATTGTTCATATTCATATTTCTCTGGTTTTTATAGATTTATTCTTTAAGTAATATTTTATTAGGATGTTAGAAAGGCCTGTTATATAGAAGGCTTTCTACTTGTAGGTCTGATATTGTTAGCAGACAACATAATAGGTACAAAGTTCATGATTCTGTAGTTCTTAGGGCAAACCTTTCAATGTCTGGGTCAGATAAAAATTTAGTCTCGTATGAAGATTCCTTGCCCATTATCATTTAGGTTAGGTTAAGTAAACACTTAGTTTGATGTAGATATATGTTTCTTTATATCTGGCCAATCAGAGGATTATTACTCAAATTACCACTGTCTTTTGTAACCAATTATGTTTTTTGAATATTGTTTTCTTGATGATTTCAGTCCATGTATAAAATATTGTGTATTTCCTGAATATGTTCAAAATAGGTTCAAGGAGAAAATGAAGAAGAAAAAGAAGAAAGTTGTCAATTCTTGATGAGTTATTTGGTCTAATTGTTTTCCTATTAATTGAAGCATATTTCCTGAATATGCTGAGAAGAAAGTAGTCATTTTTGGATGGACTATTTGGTCCAATTGTTTTTCTGTTAATTGAAATAAAACATAGATCTTCCTCCTCATTTGACTTCATTTTTGACATGGAATCTAATATGTACAACAATCATGCAAAAACTATGATTTAATTTAGCTAGCTATTGAAGGTGAGATTGTCTGAATGCAGGCAGCTCTGCTAATTACACTTCGCTGGGGGCTGGGAAACCACAACAGGAAACCATGACCTGAAACTGCTTTATTAACCACAGTAGATGCAACTATGGTTTCATGCAAGGGTCATTTTGTAGAAAAAGAGGTGCAGGAGCTCGTTAGCATAACTCATTAGCATAACTTATTTGCATATGCCACACCCCCTGACATCACCAGAAGTGTGTCAGAAGGCAACACCCACCTCTCAGGCTCCACTGGACTGTTTTGGATTGCTAGCTATTGGGCGGGGGGGAACGCGCAGATCTGCCCTCACAGAGGAGGGAGAGCTTGTACCTGAAGGTGGGCCGGGGGGGCTCTGCAACTTACCTGGCTGCTTTTTGCTCCTCGTGGCCTGACTGAGGGCTGCTGGGAGCAGGGGGCGGGGCTTGTTGCATGTGCCCACCCCCTGGGCTCCTTACTGCTGGAGCTCCACTCCTGTGCACTCCCGCAGGAAATGACCCCTGGTTTGTTGTGATATATGAATGCAGTCATCCTGGATGAATCCTTGGTAATGCCCTTTCAGGCTACAGAGTAGGCTTTCCAACTTTCTGGTAGGGTCTGGAGATATCCTGGAATTTTAACTAATCTCCAGATTACAGAGATAAGTTCCTCTGGCTAAAATGGCTGCTTTTGAGGGCGCTCTCTAGGGCATTATACCCTGCTGAGGCCGCTCTCTTCCTAGAGTTGCTAGGTCCTTTTCTCGCTGGTGGGGGGGTGGGAGGGAGCTCTCCGGGAGTGCCGTGGACAGGGCGATGTTACTGTGAACAATATCCCTGCTGTGATGACATCACACGAAAGTTATATTATCACACGGGGACGTCGCTTGGTGATGCTCTGGTATTTTGGGTAAAACTCTATGGTTACCATAGAGTTTTTTCCCAAATACCAGAGTGTCGCCATGTGATAACATCACTTCCGTGTGACATCATCACACCGGGGACATTGCACCAAGCTGTTGGGGGCGGGGCTGCCCCCACAGGCCAGCTGGCTGGCAGTGGGCAGGAGCCTACCAAATCAGGAGATTTCCCCACTCCCAACCTAGGAGCTGGCAACTCTATCTCTTCCCCCAACCTCTCCCTCCCTAGGTTTACTCCCCAAATCTCCAGGAATTTCCCAACCCAGAAGTGGCAACCCTACTACAGAAAGAAGGTCACAGAAAATCAGTATTTGTCATGACAAACCAGGATTTGAGTGACTACCTGTGAGCAGAACCCTGATTTCAAAACTGACCAGACAGAAAACAAATTATGGTTTCAGGCTATGTCTAAACTTATCCTATAGGTGCCATAAAAAGGCATATTGGTCCGTGTTTGTATTGATTAGAACACTGTAGAAATTCAGCTACATTTATAACTAGAAAGAACAGCATCTATTTTTCACTTCATTTCATTTCGCCTTTTCCAAACCACAGGATATACGTTTTGAGCTTTAAAACAGTTGCCACACCTTTCCCCCCCCCCCTTATAGCTTACTTATGCTAAACAAAAGCCATGATAATACAGAGGGTACTGGCGCAGCTTTTTTGCATCTGGCAAGCAGAAATATGGGGAAAGGTGGATTACAGTACTTTCCCTCCAACATCCAATCATTCTTGAGAGCTCTCTAGGCCAATTTGATAAATATGGAATGGCTCCACCTAAATATGGGAAATCTTTTCTGAATTTCCCAAAGAAACTACCCACATCCAATCATGCAATTGACCCATGATGACTAAGAGGCAATTGCTATCACACCACATAAAATCAGCTTGTAGTCTACAGAGACTCATGGCTCATCTTCTTGCATTGAGAGCGTTTAGCAAAATGAGTGTGACTGTGTCCCCACTGTGTTCCTACTTCTGAGAGTTCTCTGTGTCTGGCATGATCAGTTTGGGGTCTTTACAATCAAACACTTCTCTGGTTCTCCTCTACAACAATTATATAAACCTCATCATTTTTGTCTGCATTAGCTCATCACTGTGGATTGACTCCAGACCAGTGTTCCCTCTAAGCTGAGTTAGTGTGAGCTAGCTCACAGTTTTTTAGCCTCCGGCTCACACATTTCTGTCTCAGCTCAGGAAGGAGGGCTCCAGAGCAAACTAATTTATGCAGCAGCCAAATCATCTGCTCACAACTTTAACGCCGGTAGCTCACAAAGTAGAATTTTTGCTCA
>NW_015164681.1:691605-712520 GCF_001447785.1 Gekko japonicus
TAATTCTAGGGGATCCCCAGGTCCCACCTGGAGGCTGGCATCCATAAGCCAGTCATAGACAAAAGAAGAGCAGTCGGGTTAGAACGGATAAAAGGAAGTACTTCTTCACCCAAATAGTAATTAACACATGGAATTCACTGCCACAGGAGGTGGTAGCGGCTACAAGCATGGACGGCTTCAAAAGGGAATTAGATAAGCATATGGAGCAGAGGTCCATCAGTGGCTATTAGCCACAAGGTATAGATAGGGGCTCTGGGGCAAGTGATGCTCTGTCTTCTTAGTGCTTGGGGGGGGGTCAACAGTGGGAGGGCTTCTAATGTCCTGTCCCCACTGGTGGACCTCCTGATGGCACCTGGTATTTCTGGCCACTGTGTGACACAGAGTGTTGGACTGGATGGGCCTTTGGCCTGATCCAACATTGGCATCTCTTATGTTCTTATGTTCACATACTTGGAGAATTCCCCTGGTATGCAGAAAAATGTGGCTTTCTAAATCTACCAAAAGAAAAGACCCCCATCTCTATACAAACAGCCTCTATACAAACACCACAGGAGGTGGTAGCGGCTACAAGCATGGACAGCTTCAAGAGGGAATTAGATAAACATATGGAGCAGAAGTCCATCAGTGGCTATTAGCCACAAGGTATAGCTAGGGGCTCTGGGGCAAGTGATGCTCTGTCTTCTTGGTGCTTGGGGAGGGGGGTCAACAGTGGGAGGGCTTCTAATGTCCTGGCCCCACTGGTGGACCTCCTGATGGCACCTGGTATTTTTGGCCACCGTGTGACAGAGTATTGGACTGGATGGACCATTGGCCTGATCCAGCATTGGCTTCTCTTATGTTCTTATGATGAGGACTAAAGGAGCCCCAGGAGACACTTAAAGCAAAATGAGTATAGCACAAGCCCCTGACCCTAACCAAGGTAGCCCAGTGTCATCAGCTATTGGTAGCGAAGCAGATCGTTCCTCAGCAGTGTTTGGATGGGAGACCATCAAGGAAGTCCAGGGTCACGATTCAGAGGCAGGCAATGGCTAACCCCCTCTGAACGTCTCTTGCCCTGAAAACCCTATGGGGTCGCCATCTTGTCTGCAACTTGATGACACTTTCCACCACCAAACCCCTTCCAGAAGAGCAGAGGGAGGGATTTCCTGGAGGGGGGCTCCAAATGATCTCCCCCCATGATAACTGCTGTGAACAGTCAATTCTAGAAAAGTGGGATTTAAAATATTTTAATAAGTTGAAACAGCAACCCATACACTTCTGGTTGTGTTACTAAATCATAAAGGTTTATGATTTACGAAAGTAGCGACATTGTAAAACAAGCCCCTGAGTTAAAAGAGGGAACAGGATGACTGAAACGGACCCTACTTTTCCCCTCCGAAATGACTAATTCCTGGGGTGGAGCTTTCTATAAGAGAACTGTGCAAGGCATCCCCAGGCATCAGACTGGACTGGTGCTCCACATGTGCAAGCCCTGTGTGCACGTGGAACTCTCCTTCAAGTTAGGGATTACTCATTGTAGTGTCCGCTGACCACCACCGGAGGCCAGCGCGCATGCCTGAGCTTCAGTCTGGGACAACAATGGGGACTAGGATCCTAGTCCCTCCACTGGGGGAACCAAGGGGAACCGTGGCGGGAAATTCAAATCTGCCAATGGGACCCAGGGGTGGTCCCCTGGCTGTGTATATAGTTGGCCTGCCGGCCGTTTGTGGGGTGTCTTGTTGTGTACCTAATAAACCGTGCTATGCACTACGTCGTCGTCCGTCATTCTTCCATGCGGCAACCCACTACATAACACTCATAGTGAGCGAGGACAGCTCTTTTCCACGCCAGTACCACCACAAATGCCTTTCTTTATATTTCCTGTCGTAAAGCTGACACCATCCACAATCATTTTATTTAAGACCTGTAACCCTGCTTCCTAGATCTTATCTGTTTGTGTTCACCTTGAACTTATGAGATGTGTCTCACTATAAAATGACTGAGTTCAGTTAGCAAGATGTTTTCTTGGGCATTAATAAAACAAAACTAGGGGCTCGGTGTCTAAATCATCTTGGCCTTGCCAGAGGGTTTGTGCACTGGCGCATAAAGGCCATACAGCAAGGGTGTGCATTGATCCTCATCATTCCGTTAATACAATAATCACCACCAACAGCCCCATATAAAAACATAATTGAATGAGTGGCTAATATGTAGGTTGTGGAAGCTTTTTGAAGAAAATTATTACTCTGTCTGTGACTCTTAGGATATTTCACAAATAAAAGATAAAATTTATTTTTTTCAAAAAAATCATCGTAACTGACAGATAAGTTTTCCAGAGATGCAGCCAACTGTGTTACAGAATACAAATAAGGTTTAAAGCAAATGTTTAGAATTAAAGCCTATAGAAAAAGAAGTCACTTCTTTTTTAAAACCAAATTTCCTACATGCCCATTCGAAAAGAACATAAGCTCTGCTGGATCAGACCAGTGCTCCATCCAGTCCAGCATCCTGCCTCACACAGTGGCCAACTAATTACCCTGGAAATCCAACAACAGGATATAGAGGTCGAAACCTTCAGCTGGTATTGCCTCCTGGGTCCTGGCGCTGGAATTCAAGGTTTACTGCTTCTGAATGTGGGGATTCCCTTTAGTCACCATGTCTATAACCAATGATATGCCTAACCTTCATGAATATGTCCAATCCCTTTTTAAAGTTGTCTATGCCTGTGGCCATCACTCCATCCCCTGGCAGTGAACTGCCCATCATGTTTGTTGGTTGCCCTTGAGTTATAGTATTTTTCAGTATGGAGGGAAAGTCCTCTCTATCCACTCTCTCTACCGTGTGCATAATTTTATACTCCTCTATCATGTTTCCCCTTAGTAATTCCTTTCCTAAATGTGGGCTCCTGCTAGCGGCAGCCATCACCATGTGGAGGAACAGCAAGCTTGAACAAAGATGCCAAGGTAATGGGAACCTTTTAGAATTACTGTCACTTCTAAGATAAAACATCTGCCTTAGAATAACATCAGCTAGGGCCTGTACAAAGTGAGAGACAGAAGATTCCCCCTAGGATCCCTTGCTCAATCTGTTACTGTGCTGACAGCATGAGTGTGGGTACTATCTTTTTAAACAATGCTTCATAAATTTTCATGCAGGCAGCTGTTCTCCATACCACCTGGTCCTCCATCACTCGAATACACTATTTTAAGTGAGGATCAGGAGAAGTAAGCAGTCAATCAATTGGTAAACTGCTAATCCCCCACAAGTGTGCTGGTGCAGCAAGTATGGTGACCAGATACTGGGTAGTGGGAGATGTAGGCACAAGGCAAGACTTTAGAATGAGGTGAGACCTTAGAATGATAGCACAGGGAAGGGAAGCTGGGTGTCCTGGCCCTCTTAGTGGGTAATTTGTACATAGGCCATGTAGAGTCAGTGGGTGTAGTGAAATAGGGAAAGGGAAGCCTGTCCAAGGGTAATGGAAAAGCCAGATGAGTGACATATGCCAGGTGGAGACTTGGGGACCTCTTCAGGATACAATGCCACAGAGTCCACCCTCCAAAGCAGCCATTTTCTCCAGGGGAATTGATTTCTGTCTGCTGGAGATCAGCTGTAATTCCAGGAAATCTCCAGGCCCTATCTGGAGGTTGGCAACTCTATAATGAGACTTTTTACTTTCTTACTTACATCCCCCCCTTCCCATCTTAAAACCCTCCCTGCTTATCACATCTTGATGTCTCCTCTGGGAAAGCCCTACAAGAGTCTCATGACTATATGCATGCCTGCAGGAGCACCTATGGATGTTAACATTTTCCAGGGTTCCTGGTCTCTTCTTCATGTCAGTGCCAATGGCCTAGCACAAGCCCTATGAGGCTTCTGTTTGGGTATTGTAGGAGTTATACCTGATCCAGAACTAGGGAGCTGATTTTGCTGAACATTTTGCCCTCCTCAACCATCTCCTTGCAGATTGGGGGAGGGCTCCCAACCATCCCTACTCCCTCCTACGTAAAGTGGGTTGTAGGAATACAACCATTTTATTTATTTAAGTTTTGTTAACAGGGAAGAATTATTAGTAAACCTTTTAAGATATAAGGTTTAGACCATTTCTGTAATGTGTTTGTGTCTTGGCTCTTAACAAAACCTTTACTTGGTGTCTTACATTGACAGGACAATTTGTTATTATAAATATAGTTTGAAGTTATACTTTGTTGATTTATTTGGGGGAGAGAGAGAGGACTATAGGAAATAGAAAGACTCTAAGAAGAGAACATGGGCAGATACAGTTCAAAATCAGAAGAGATTGGGTATATGATGAAAGCCAGTTTGGTGTAGTGATTAAGTGTGCGGACGCTAATCTGGGAGAACTGGGATCGATTTCCCACCCCTCCACTTGCAGCTGCTGGATGAACTTGGGCAAGCCGTAGTTCTGTCAGAGCTGTTCTCTCAAGGACAGTTCTGGAAAAGTTCTCTCAGCCCCACCTACCTCACGCGGTTTCTGTGGTGGGGAGGGGAAGGGAAAGGAGTTTGTAAACTGCTCTGAGACTAGAGTGAAGGGCAGGGTAAAAATCCAATCTCGTCTTCTCTTCTCTTTAATTATTCACTCAGGGCAAGTAGCTGTTGCCGATAAAAGTAGATGCCCAACTCTGAAAATGTTGCAGAAAATTGTTCCAAGAGGTCAGAAGTTCACTTGTTCCTTCCAGTGTCACGCAAAAGCACACTGTGGGGGTATTAAACACTCTTCTGTTCCTCATTGAATTTCTGATCAGCTCATCTGTGTTTAACTGGGTGAGAGTTATATTGATTATTCTTCCCCTAAGACAGCATTACCACGACACAAAGAAGGAACAGCTATTATGCTACTAAGGAAAAAATATATATATCAACTTTACCACCACAGGGAGTACGATTGGGGGGGGGGGCGTACCAGGTAAATTTTTGGACTATCTTCTGTTCATCCGACCTGGTCAGGAATTTTGTACATACTTTCACTGAACCTATGCTCTGTTACACGTTCTTCATTTCGTTCAGCCGTTGCCATGGTCACCAATTTTTCTGCACATCATACATGGTTGAATGTTTGTCAAAACTTATGGAAAACGTCATCCCACCTCCTCCTTCCACATGTAGTGATTGTCACATTCCCTCTTGAAGCTTGCTCCCTTTGTAACATCTTTGGTATTAGCTAAGGTTGCCACCCTCCAGGTAGCACCTGGAGAACTCCCACTATTAGAATTGGTCCCCAGATGACAGAGATCAGTTCCTCTGGAGAAAATGGCTGCTGTGGAGCATGGTCTCTATGCCATTGTACCTTGCTGAGGTCCCTCCCCTTCTTAAACTCCGCTCTGCCCAGGCTCCATCCCCCAATTCCCCGGGTATTTCCCAGCCCAGAACTGGCAACCCTAGATATTGGCTTATAACAGACCTTTCTTTCCCCCCCTTAATTATGGAAATTTGCCCAGAGCAATGCCCAGGGGTCATTTCCTGCGGGAGCGCACAGGAGCAGAGCTCCGGCAGTAAGGAGCCCAGGGGGTGGTCACATGCAACAAGCCCCGCCCCCTGCTCCCAGCAGCCCTCAGTTCGGCCATGAGGAGCAAGAAGCAGCCAGGGAAGTTGCAGAGCCCCCACCGCCTGCTTTCAGGTACAAGCTTTCCCTCCTCTGCAAGGGCAGATCTGCACATCCCCCCCCATAGCTAACAATCCAAAACAGTCCAGCGGAGCCTGAGCAGTGGGTGTTGCCTTCTGACACACTTTCGGTGACGTCAGGGGGTGTGGCATATGCAAATAAGTTATGCTAATGAGTTGTGCTAATAAGCTCCTGCACCTCTTTTTCTACAAAATGACCCCTGGCAATGCCTATGGCTCCCACCACACCCTCACAGAGCATGGCTCACCCAACAAGCAACCTGCGTGAGATGTACCGTTTTGCTGATACTCAGAGGCTAACTTCAAACTTCCTCCCCAAGTAAGTATATATCATAGCCATCTGATTAGCCCCCATTTACCTACCACAAGGAATCCGACTGACAAAGATCTTAAAATTTTATTGTCTGATAAGTTCTCGGCACTTACTTTGTTGCCGAATTCTTAGCCTATGTCTGGAAGCTTAGGGTATGGGCGTACAAGTCTTAATCCCCCTGTGTTCTTCAGAATTGTTATATTTTTAACTGAGGATATTATTTACGAGAAGTTTCTAAATGATCTTTTGTTGGGGCAGCTTGGTGTAATTTGCTATGACCTATTAATTTGTTTATTTATTTGTCTGTTTCACTGCCCTTCTTGTTGCTGTGTTATGCCAATTAAGGTTTATGTATGTATGTAAAGTATATATATTAAATGTTCGGTTTGTGGTGGGAAAGTCTAATTGGAAGAAGTCTGATTGATATGTAAGTAATGGCTTTTCCTGAGTCACAGGAACCATGTCAACTTGAAACTACTGGGACTTTCTATGAAGTATCAGAGCTGATCCAACGAAAAAGGAAGTCTTTTTATTTTGAAGGTTGGAAATTTGGGGTGAGGAGAGGGCATGGGGCCTGCAGAGCTGCAAGAGACTCTCTACCTAGCGGGATAGGATGGTACATAGCGTTGCCAGGCAACCGGTGGGAGACAGGGGAGCTAGGGACATCCCCTTCCCCAGCGGGGAAACTGGCAAGTCTAGACAGCATTAAAAGGCAAATGTTCAGTAAAACGGAATTGTTCAAGAGGGCTCTTTTTATAAAAGGGACAGGGCTGTATTTTTCAAGTCTGAAAAACGTCGACAGTTTATTTCTCCATTTGTATTGTGTACCGAATTGATTATACTGCCTTTATTTCATTTATCTCTAATTTTGAAATCCAGTTTTATTGCACTGTTTGCTGTATGTGTATTTTCACGCTCCTATTATATTATACCGAGTTTTCTAACTCAGTAATCCACCTTGAATCTCAGGGAGAAAATGAAGTTTTAGATAACCGCAATATATAGCAAAGGGGATGGGTTGGGGAGGAAGAAACTGTACATAGAGGATGACATCCAACTTAAGGGTTAATTTTTTGTGAATAGCTTCCATATATCACACTGATGATTAGATTCTCATTTCGACCAGGATCCATATTTTTTATCTAGCCAGTTATTGATTGATGTAGAAAACTCACAGTGACTCCAACCTGACACTTTTCATTAGCTATCTGACATCTTTAAAATTTTAATTATTTTTCCCACCTTCAAACCTGTAATTGTTGTCAAACTGTACCCCAGGGAGCCTTGGAGTTCCTCAGAACCTCAGTAAGCATTTCGCAGTGACCAGTGGGAATACATAAGCCTGTACATTTTTCATTCTTTAAGGTTTTAATTTTTGCTTTGTCATTCCCTAAATCCTTTTGCAAATTTTGGATGATTTTTCTACACTAGTATCATGTTTTTATGTTGTTCTTCCCCCTTCCCCCCCCCCCCAAACATTGAGCATATGATGTCTTCTTTTGATTATTCACTCATATGCCATTACTTTAGGTGAAGTTGTTTTGGAAATAATGTTTTCCCACTTCCTAGCTATATTCTGGTTTCCTAGCCTTATGCAAACTGGAAGAACCCACTTCCTAGCTATATTCTGGTTTCCTTGCCTTATGCAAACTGGATGAATGCTAATCGATCCTTTTTTAAAATCAAGCCTAAAGAGATTCTTTCTCTCCTCTACTCAAGGTGGCAGTGGATACTATAGCAAAGCAAGACTTCCGACACACCCAAAATGAATGTTTGCATACCATTCTTCTCTTTTTCCTTGAGTGAAGGGGAAAAATCAATTACCTTTTTAGGCACCAAGGACTTTTAACTGAGCAACGTTTAAATTCATTCACTTGCTTTTAATTAGTATTTACAAATTTGCTCCTTTCTTTACCTAGGCAAACAGAAACCACAGCATCTCCCATTTGAAGGGAAGTAGAACTGTTGCATGATCATTAATGAACCCATTAAGGGGACAGCACCCACTGAAGAAAGCATCAGCCAACCATTTTGAGCCAAAATAGAAGTGCAACAAGCTTTGCAGCAAACGGGTACATCAGACAAAAGTACCATGTGACAGCTGTGATCATTCTTGAGAAGAGTCTCAGATTTCCCTGTTCAAGTCATCCAATCTGAACAGCTGTTGAACAGCTTTGCAACTGTGCAGTAGCTGTGGCAGTGGATTTGCATTTCCTTCTGCCTTGCGACTACTTTTGTATCTATATGATAAGTGACATCACTTCCCTCCCAGGGTTGTGGATGGTTGGGCCAAATATTAAGCAATGTAAGGGGACACACCTTAGCACCCACAGAGCTGTGAAAAAGCATGCATGTGTGAAATAACGTTGGCAACATGGACTTGGAGATGCAGATGGGCATGCTCTTTAAGACTTCTTGAACATTTCTTTATAATTAACACTCCTCATAAATTTAATTGAATTCCAGGTTTTTTCCCCAGTTTTCCATACATCTTTTTCCCATTTCAAAATGCTGTGGCTATGGTACTGATAGGGCTGCCTCGCAATTCTCATATTCATCTTAAAGACATCTTTATTGGGTTCCAGCTGATTTCCACTTCTGTGCACAATGCAAGATGTGGACTTAACAGTTTAGGACCATGGTGTCTAAAGACTTGTCGGACCCCTTCTGCTGACCTCTGACCCATTATGCCTGCACTCTATGATTTTTACTGGAATTTGGTGTAGTGGTTAGGTGTGTGAACTCTATCCTGGGAGAACCGGGTTTGATTCCCACTCCTCCACATGCAGCTGCTGGTGTGACCTTGGGTCAGTCACAAGTTCTTTCACAGCTGTTCTCTCAAGGACAGTTCTGGAAAGAGCTCTCTCAGCCCCACCTACCTCACAGGGTGTCTGCTGTAGGGAGGGGAAGGGAAAGGAGATTGTAAGCCGCTCTGAGTCACCTTCAGGTAGTGAAGGGTGGGGTATAAATCCAATCACTTCTTCTTCCTTACCCCAGATATCCCTACCAGTGTGGTCACTAGGGAAAGGCCTCCTCAGATTCAGCAGTAGCACTAAGATTATGTTACAGACTTCCTTAGAAGGTTCATCAGCTCTGTTTTTTACTATTATTTTAGCATCAGATGAAGACATTTTTCAATTAGCTTTTAGCTGACAATTGTTTTTTATACTGGATTCTACAGGGTGCCATTGATTCTGTGAATATGAGGCTGCGGAGGGAAGCTATTAATAAGGCACTATATTTTAACAACTGGTGACAGTTTTAGTCCTCCATGAGATTTTCCTGCATTTATTGTTATGTGTTACCCTTTTTATATTATTTTAATAGCCTCTTTTATTTCACTGTGTTGTATCTTGTAAATGTTAGTGGCATTCCAGTCTTAGGCAGAGGGACTTCCTGCAAGTCCAATGAATCCAGTGGGCTTGAAGGGTGTTAAGTCTGCATTAATAGACATATTAATAGGAAGACAGGGTAGAATCTTTTGAAATCCAAGTCACTCCTCTGAACAGGATTTTTTTTTACAACCCTACAAGATGAGAAGTAGAAGACAAGCTTCCTTGAAATAGATTTTGTCCATTTCTACTGATCTCTTCTGTATGTAGCACAGAGCTGTGTTAGCTGGATCCCAAGGTACACTATTCATTCACTCAAAGCAACAGAGCCACCCAAAAGGATTGCACAAACTCACTGTCCGCCCGAGAATAGACACTAGAATTTTTAAACAAAGGTCCTTTCCTCGTTTGCCTGCCACTCCAGATTTTCTTAGTGTTTGAGTTGAGGCAATTTAAGTCCAGGGCAAAACAGGATCCAAATAAACCCGGGGCAACAGTGGGCTGACCACTGAAGGGAGGGAATGTAATGCAGAATGGGTGGTGGGGGGGAAACCTGGATTAAAAAGAAAGCTGAATTCAATTTTAGTGCAGAATGGCTTGGAGGACACCGTGGCGAACGTGGATTAATAGGAGAGTGCAGAAAGGGCCAGACATGGAAAGGTTCTCTCTTAACTACTGCTTCAGTGTATTTAATTGTACTAGACACCCTTTGAGGGGGAGGATGAAGAGCCGAAGTTCACCATTTGATAAACCAGTACACTTTTGCAGTCCCAAGGGCAACTGAAGGTCAGGAAATCAGGCTACCACATGTAGAATTACACAACACAGAGTTGGGTTGAAATAGGCCACAGCTTAATTGATTGCAGCAACAGGAGCACTGCTGCAGCACAGAGCACAGATCCAGGCATCAGATGACCCGCCTGCCACCCAATGGAAACCCAACCCCAGCCCAACTGCTGGGGAATGTAGGGACAGTTTTCTCTGTGAGGCAAGCCCGGAGTTCACTGCTCCCGTAGGGACATTGGGAACCAGAGTGCAGAGTGCACAAGGTGAATATCTGCTGGACCATGAGCTTATCGTGTGAGAAGTAACTTGCAGAGAGTCGGGGAGAGCTAAGACGGTGAGGCTGTTTGCTGCTCACATCCTGTTATGTAGCTTAGAGGAGGGGAAGGAAAGGGGGAAGGTAATCTAATAAAGCACTGCTGCTCCAGGTTGGGGCAGACAGATTTCCGCAGAGCTGTTTGTCGTGTCGTTCTTTGAACCCTTCAACCTTCAGGGGTAGACCTGGGATGGCAAGTGAGTGGGCATATACCTGTGAGTGGATCCCTTGTCACATGTGACTGGAGTCAAGCAACAGCCCCCGAGCTGGGCATCCCACTAATTAGCTCCACCCCCAAAAACCCCTAATGTGGTCCCCAAAAGGAGAGGTGGACACACAGGCACAGCCTCCCCCCCCGAATGGATCCCGCCCAATGCCTAAAGCAGCCCAAAGCTGTGACATTTAAGTAAACAAGCAAAATACTGCATGAAAACAATGGAAACAGAGGGGCGGTGGGAGGGGCTGGCCATGTGTGGCTTTAAGAGTGGCAGGGCAGTCCCAGGGAAGGGTCCTGACCCTTGGGGCCCTGCCACCACCACTCAACCACCCCGACGATGTGGCAGCCAAGCCACAGGCCCACTGAAAGGTGGCCACCGGAGGGTCCCAATGTGACAGCTACGTATCCTACATGCAAATTCCCCCACCCTCCTCCTTCTGAGGAAACATGCACAGAACAAAGTCCCACCAAACTCAATAGGGGGTAGGGCCAAAATACAAGTTACGTTTAACAGATGCCCGCAGCCCAACCCAACTCATAATCAAACATTAGAGACTAATTTTTTAAAAAATGTCTTCATCACCCCACACAGCTCTAAACGCTGCAAGAAGGAAGGAGGGTCTTTGTACTTCCCTCCAATGTCATTTTTGCCAGTGGAAACAGCCATAGGAAACAGAAACGGTTGCCAACCTTCAGGCAGGGCCTGGAGACAAGGAAGACAACTGTAATGGCAATAGCTTACAAAGTAGAATTTTTGCTCACAAGACTCCACAGATTAGAGGGAACATTGGCCATGACTACAAGTGGTATGTAACAAAGTTTTTAAAGGAACATACCTTCTTTGAGTTGTGCCTAGAATTGCCATAGCGGTGCTGCTGCCAGCCGGACCCGCCAGTGGCGTGAAGGGGTGCCCCGAGGGAGGGGTAGCCCCAAAGCGCCTCTCCCCTCTCTCGGCCCGCCTGGGCACTTCCCACCCAGAGGCACTTGTCCGGGAAGGAGAGGGCTGGAAACTCCCCCCCCCCCAGCAGCCCTGCAGATCTCCTGCTTGCGCAGGACGGGAGACGCCACCAAGGGGCTGCCTGCCCGACCGGGGACCTTCCCGCAGGCGGCCGATCTGAGCCCCGGGCATGGAGCAAAGGCCCGTCATCGCCCCCAACTTGCCCGGAGGGGAGGGCACTGCTGCAGGGATGTAACAGGGAGGCACTCCGCCCAGCAGCAACTCACTGTCACCGGCCAGAGTTTCATCCCCGGGATCGCCGTTTGAAAGCAGGCGCACAAAAGCAGTGGATCCATCCTCCTCCCACCCCACCACACCTCACTTTTAATGCCAGGCAGAAAGAGCCCATTTCCCCTGCTGCCCCCCCCCCCAGGGATGGCCTGAAGAGGCCGGCAGTGCCTTTTTCTTCCTGGTTAAAAAAAGAATCCCGGGGGCGGCTCAGCTGCCAAGGGGAGACCACAGTTTCCCTCCCCCTTTTTCAAAACCAAAAAGCAGCAGCGGGAGACCCTTCCCGGCTCCGCCATGAGTATTGCAGAGAGGGGACCCAGTTCCACCCCGAGGGAAAGCGGCCCCGCCCGGCAGCAGGGGGGAGGGCAGCCAAGGAGGTTGCAGCCTGAGCCAAGGGGTGGGGGGAGGGGGATACAGTCCCAGCATCGGCGAGTTCCTCGGGGGCCCTCCCGCGCCCATCTCCCGGCTCTGGCTCTTGGAGGTCTTCGGGAGGTGCTACAAGGCCAGCCTCTTGGCCCAGACTTGCAAAAGGGTGTGGACGGCAGGCGGTGGCGGTCCCGGCGATGGGGAGGGTGCGGATGGGGGGCAGGTCCAGTTTGGCACCCTAAGGGCCGGCCCACGCTCTAGGCGAATGCCTAGTTTGCCTAGTGGGTGTGCCAGCCCTGCCTATAATGGCTGGAATCTGAGACCTTGCAACCCACACGTTTCCAACAATTTTCACTGGCAAAAAAACTGCACAGGAGGGACGCATGAAGCCCCTCCTCCCCTCTTGCAGTGCTTGGGGTCGTGTGTGGTGATGAAACATTGTAAAAAGTTTTCAGAGTTTAGACCCTGCTCTAATTGTTGATTAAGAGTTGGGCCAGGCTCAACTGATGCGTGTCAAACATAATGTGGATTTTGGCACTCCATAAGTATTAGGATTGTAGCACTGAATTTAACAGGTGAGTATGGAACTGAGAGGTGGGCAGGACCAGTACTAAATTATACAGCTGCAGAAGTAAATCTAATTTCAGTGTGCCGCTTCTCCAAATTCTTTTCCTCTCCTGTAATGCAAAACAGATTTCTCTCTGCAGAGCGTTATCTGTCTCTCGCCAGAGACCAACTTATCCAGATCCCATCTCTGCTTCTAAAAACAGCAAATATAAATTCCAGAGTAAGTCTTGTGTCATCACGGTGACTAAACTTGGCCAAGCCTAAGAAACTCGTTTTTTTCCCTTCACTGAGAATGGATTTCTCTTCAGAACTGCCAAAATGGACTAGGCTTATACAATCATTTCTTTCCCTGGTCCGTGCAGTCATTTTTGCCATTGTCACCCCATACTGAATTCTGCAGATAATTCACTGTTTTAGAGTTGGCCAACAGAGGGATCAGTTGTCAAATTATTCTGGCTTGTCAGTTCGCAGTGTCTCCTGCATGCAGTATGACAGCCCCCAGTGTGGGCCTCCGGGGCCTTTTTTCTGGTGGAATGCACCGGAATGGAGTTCCAGAACCTCTTCGACGAAATTAGTATACAGATTGAAAACGTCATTTCCCTCTTAAGAGTTCCGGGCACTTCTCCCCCCCCCCCCCCCAAAAAAACCTACGGGCTGCTCTGTGGTCTGCCTTTCTCGGTGCATTGTCAGACAACCCTAAGAACAAACTGGTTCCTTGCTTTTCCTTTATGGACCATAAAGCTCAGTGCGTCATAGTGGCTCTTTACCATTCATTCCTTACAGCAGGAGATGGCCAGTTCCACTGTGGGCCTGATGGAAGCCCTTTGGGGGCCTGATCTGGCCCTCGGGCCGTTTGTTTGACACCCCTGAGCTAACCGTTATGCTGAAGGGATCAATGGGAAACCCACTTTCATCTACATCATGTACATGTTTAGATCAGCTAGACAAAATTTATGGTAATTTTTGGATCCATGCCTAATCTGGATGGCCCAGGCTAGCCTGATCTCATCAGATCTCGGAAGCTAAGCAGAATCGGCCCTGGTTAGTATTTTGATGGGAGACCACCAAGGAAGGCCAAGGTCACTCTGCAAAGTCAGGCAATGGCCAACCACCTCTATTTGTCCCTTACCTTGAAAACCCTATGGGGGCGCTGTAAGTCAACTACAACTTGATGGCACTTTCCACTGTCTTTAAGAATCTTTGGAAGCCTGGACAGAGAGGAGAAGATCTGGTAGCAAGTGGAACTAACCTGGAGGCTTGTGCTAGAGGAAGAGGAGGAGGAAGAGGAGGAGGAAGAGGAGGAGGAAGAGGAGGAGGAAGAGGAGGAGGAGATTGGATTTATACTCCACCCTTCACTACCCGAAGCAGTCTCAGAGCAACTTACAATCTCCTTCCCCTCCCCACAACAGACACCCTGTGAGGTAGGTGCGTCTGAGAGAACTCTTTGAGAACTGCCCTTGAGAGAACAGCTCTGAAAGAACTTATGACTGACCCAAGGTCACTCAGCAGCTGGACCGTAACCAGTGTTCCCTCTAAGCTGTGTTAGTGTGAGCTAGCTCACAGTTTTTTAGCATCCGACTCACACAGTTTTGTCCTAGCTCAAGAAGGATGGCTCCAGAGCAAACTAATTTATGCAGTAGCCCAATTGCTTGCTCACAATTTTAATCCCAGTAGAGTTTTTGCTCACAAGACTCCACAGTTTACAGGGAGCATTTTCAAAGCTGGCTGGCTGGAACCCAACATTGTTCAATAGAAACATTTGCATAGCATCTTCAGCAAGCAGATGTGGATTTTAAGGGGTAAGTGCACACACGGGATTGGATCCTACCAGCTTTTCCACTGGCCCAAATAGGGGCATGCTTTGCTAGATGCTTCTTCTCAGTGCAACTCATCCTGTATCACTTTTGTCCATTCATGTCCCAGAATCCCCATCTTAGTCTTGGGGGGGGGGGTGTTAACAGGGGCCCTTTCCTTTGTTTTGGGCCCAGAGAAGAGTTGCAGGATCCACAATGACTCTGCCACCAGTAATGCTTTGATCTGAAGTATTTGGAACCTACCTGTTGGATCTTAGATAGAACAAGTGTCAATAAGTTGCAGCCAACTTATGGAGACCCCACATGATTTTCAAGGCAAGAGACATTCAGGGGTGGTTTGTCATTTCCTGACTCTGCATTGAGAACCGGGACTTCCTTGGTGGTCTCCCGTCCAAGTACTACTGAGGGCTGGCCCTGCTTAGCTTCTGAGATCTGACAAGAGCACCCTTCTTAAGTCTTTCATAGCAGAAGATTATTAACTTCCATTTTCTTATGGAAGGGGGGGGGGAGAATCAATCAAATCAGCAGCCTTTGCTAAATGACTCCAGATCAGATCCTGGACTACTTGCATGTTCACATAATCCAGGCGTGAAAGGAAAAAAGCCAAGTCCAAGAAGACTTTACAAAGGCACAACTTTACAGCCAAATCACAGGGAACATCTGCAACCAATAAAGCCAACATGTCTTTTAGAGGACAGCTCAGACGACAGGCAATCCCTGGTATCCTGGCCGCTTCGTTATCTTTGTCGTCTAGGCCTCTCCAATGATCCTTACAGATGTAGTTCAGTGCCAAGCTGAACAAATAATTCACAGCAAATATGTATGAACAGCTCATGCTCGCAAGTGGGCGTGCAGGATGAAGTCACAAATTCTTCCGGTTTAGTCATTATTTTAATATGTCTGGCATTGCCATTTTGCGGCGGCCTTCATGATTCAGTGGCTTGAGGGTCACAGAATCGGCCAAAGAACAGACATCCCCCCCCCCTTCGAACCAGAGTAAGCTATTACTTGACACTTGCTTTCTCGTTCCTGAGGAGTGAGAAGTCTAGAAGTGTCCCTACAGGGTTCAGTTCACTTTGATTTGTACCAAAATTTATGGCACTTTTGAATACAAGTATAGAAGCAGAGCCTATGGAATCTTGCAGCCTCCTAAAAGTGAAATTTGTAATCTCGCATCAAATTCCCAGAAGGCAACTATGAGGCCCCCCAGCAACCCCCAAAGCCACTTCCGGCTCAACTCAAAACACACTGTACTTCTGTTTAATATTTTAATGCCTCCTCTCCAGGAACCTATATCTCTCACTACCTGAAGGGCGTGACTTTACTCAAGTTAGGAAGAGAGATTTGCAGTCATTAGTTCCCTCTCAGGGATTATGAAGGAATCGTCCCCTATCATCAATTAACAAAGAAAATCTCCTAGCAGCTATGTCATAATCTGGGCTGTGCCACCAGAGGCCTACTAGGCCCGGGGAACCTGGCTAGCAGTAGGTGAGGCTGGGCCTACAACTCCCAGAAGCCCCTGAGAGGTTTTGGAGGGGAAATTGACCAATAGGGAAGAAGAGGGCTGGGGAACAAAAGAGCTGGTGCCAGAGCAAAGGCTGTACTTCTTCCCAGAGGGCAGAGCAGGAAGGAAGGCTGCTGCAGGGAAGAAACCTTCATCCTGAGGGAAGGGTGAGTAGTCTACAGCCACTTGGAATAGTGAGCTAGGGACAGTATATATTTAGACGCGTTAGGGCATTTGATTTCTTTTCTTTTCACCCACTTACTGTTACTATTCCTGCACCTTGTTGTTTGACCTCCTATAAAATAAACCTTTTCTTTGTTGTACTCTGCCTGGTCCTCACGCCTATTATTCGGCCAAAAGGGAGGTCTGAAGGTCTTGGAAGGGTGCTCTGGGCCTTCTAAAGGGAACCTAAATCCAGAGTGGTGGCAGCATCGGGTGACACCCCACCTGAGCCGTGACAAGCTATAACATTATTAATCCCCCTTGCTTCAGTGAATACCTCAAACTAGGTTTCTTCCTCAGTTTGGAATAGGTCACACATAAAAATAGGCCAGCGTAAACCAGATTCTCTGTAGGTAGATTCAGGTGGACAGCCATGTTGGTCTGAAGCAACAGGACAAAGTCTAAGTCCAGCGATGCCTTTATTACTAACAAAGTTTAATTCTGGGTACCAACTTTTGTGTGCATGCACACAAATGCTTACACTCAGAATCAAACTTTGTTGATCCTAAAGGTGCCACTGGACTCAAACTAGATTCTCCATATTGTCCAAACACTCATGATGTCTGTACTCCTAAGAGCTATCCTTAATCCTTCCACCACCCCATGCCATCTATGGCAAAGAGGAAGATGAAGAAGAGGAAGAGAAGGAGGAAGAGGAAGCAGCAGCAGGAGATTGGATTTGTACCCCGCCCTTCACTACCTGAAGGAGTCTCAGAGCAGCCTACAATCTCCTTTCCCTTTCCCTCCCCACAACAGACGCCGTGTGAGGTAGGTGGGGCTGAGAGAGCTCTTTCACGGACTGCTCTCTCGAGAGAACAGCTCCAAGAGAACTTGTGTCTAACCCAAGTCCACACCAGCAGCTGCATGTGGAGGAGTGGGGAATCAAACCCAGTTCTCCCAGATCAGAGTCTGTTCTCCTAACCACTACACCAAACTGGCTCTCAAGCGACTGGAATAAGCCTAAGAACAGTGGCTGTATTCTAATTTAGCATGTACATATAGACCCTACTTCTAGTTTGCCATTCTCCACAACCTTTGCCAATCACAACAACCCTGGGATGCAGGTTACTATTCTTCCCACTTGACAGGTGAGGAGAGAGAGCAACTTCCCAAAGGCAGTTGTGGAACCAGATCCACCCTGTTCCTCTGGACCACAGAGGTCTGCAATTTCCCCCAGCCCCACTCGAACCCAGATGGTAATTGCTCTGTAGCCCAATACAAATAAAATCCTCTTGTGGTCAATGTGGAACTCCCAAATAACCATCAGTCTTATTTTAGTATGTCTGCTGACTGTTAACCTTTCCCTCCCTGAGCCTGGACTAATCTGTCTCATTGCTATTCCGCACCCATCGCATTCATTTCCTCTTTCTGTTTTATCTGTTAACTGCAGTGACGGCTCTTCCAGGACGCTGGACAAGCACCATTTCACCTTGCGGCAGAGCTACACAGCTGTAACTGCTTTCCTGTAGAAGAGTGCCTCAGCTGAAGCCCTTTAGGGTAAGCTGGTTTGAATAGCCAATGACTAGCCAGATGTTCCCTCTAAAATGGCTTTTAAAAACCCCAAAAAAGTAGTTCTTTAAAAAAAAAACTAATTAGAAATACTCCTGCCACTCCAAAATGCAGCAACTGACTTGCACAAGTAATGATTTTTCTTTCAAAAGCTTTTTGAGACAGGGATGGTCTCAGGGCACAATTCGGCAGAGTGCCGGGGATCCAGGATTGGGTCTCCCAAAGGCTTTAAAAGGAGTTACAAGGGAGCTCAGTTTTTACAGCAGTATAGGAAAAAGGAGTTATTATCTTCCTTGTACTGTTTCCCATATAGAAATGTCTTCCCAAGATGCTTTTGGCCCCAAGACGAGGGGAAAGGCAACCAGTATTTTTCTCCGGTAGGAGTAATAGTAGGCTGGGGGAGGGGGGAATTTCTAATTGAGAAATGTCTTCTGATAGTTTAAATTCTGCTTTTCACTGTTTGTATTACAAATTTAAGCACATCTGGATGGATTTTACAGCTCAGATATGGGCTAGAAATACTTATAAATAACACTCTTAACATGCAGAGAAGACTTACATAGATTTTATATAACAAAGCTTGAGTCCAGTGGCATCTTTAAGACCAACAGAGTTTACTTTTGGGTATAAGCTTTCGTGTGCATGCACTGCTTCTTCAGATACATGGAAATAAGACTTCCTCAACCATTTCAATATAGGTAGACCGGGGGGGGGGGGGTTAGTTGCCTGGAAGGGCTAATAATAGTCAAGATGCATAAGTAATTGAGTGATAAGTATAGCTCAAATTGGATTAAATTAGTACTAGGAGCAAATTAGCATACAAATAATAAAAGAGTTAATAAACAGATGTGAGAACTAAGTCTGAGTTCAGTGGCACCTTTAAGACCAACAAAGTTTAATTCTGGGTATAAGTGAGAACTGAGTGACTTAGCATGTGTAGTGAGATAAAAACCTGATATCTCTGTTAAGCCCTGGGAGTTCCATCGTCCTGAGTGTTGTAATAACTTGTAATTCAGCAATCTCCCATTCCAGTCTGTTTCTGAAGTTCCTTTGCAATAAAATAGCTACTTTGAGGTCCCCAACTGAGTGCCCTGGGGGGTTGAAATGTTCTCCTACAGGTTTTTTTTGTGATTCTCGATGTCAAATTTCTGTCCATTTATCCTTTGGCATAGGGTTTGCCCTGTTTGCCCTATGTAGAGAACACAAGGGTACTATTGGCATTTAATGGCATATAAATTGTTAGAAGATGAGCACGTGAATGTGCTCGATGTTGTTAGGTCCAGTGACTGTGTTGTCTGGGAGAATGTGGCAGCAAAGTTGGCGTCTGGGTTTTAATGTGATTTAATGTGTCAGTGTAAAGTGCCATCAAGTCGTAGGTGACTTATGGTGACCACAAGCAAGGAGCTTCCAAGGCAAGTGAAAAGGAGGAGGCGGATTGCCATTGCCCTCCTCTGCAGAGTCCTCCTTGGTGGTCTCCCTTCCAAGCACTAACCCTACTTATCTTCTGAGATCGGGTTATACCATGCCATCTTCCCTACCACACAGATTTAATAATGCCTGCTTTTCTTTATTTCTGACCCACTAGGACAATGGAACAAAGTCCTCTATTTCAATGTGCACAAGCGTATTAATTCTCCCCCCTTTTTGTAGTGTCAAGTGTGAAACATTCGTATACACATTGAACTTCATCTCTAAACCACAAGGGGTTAAAAACAAAAAAAAATACCCACAGTTAATTGAACAGTAATTGCAGGATTTTATTTTTACAACCAATCTTGCCCAGGGCTCACTAATTAAGTGTTAGTTAATTTCAAGAAATTATGATTAAACTGGAATGTGTAAGCAAGAGTGTTTTAATATCTCTCTGAAATCTACTACGTATGTGGGCAGATTGACCACGAGACGTACAAAAGGTGGAAATCCATACTTAAAAGCAGGGCTATTTTTGGGCAGGAACGCACAGGAACGGAGTTCCGGCTGGCGGGGTTTGGGGGAGGGGAGGGGCTTCACTGGCGCTATGTACTGAGCCTCAACTGTACTTACCAACGGACGTAGCTTGAGGATGCATAATAGCTGGCTAGGATCCTAGAATGGACCAGTAGGGAAGCAAGGATCCTAGGGTAAACCAGTTGAGAAACAATGTAATGTAAATAGCCTATCATTGTGTTTGGGGTGTCACCTTTTGCATGCTTAAATACCCGGGTATTTAAATACTCCGGCCAAGGATTTCCAGTCTTCTTCCTACTTGCTGAATCACTAATAAACTATGAGCTGATCACTATATGTGTCTGAACCCCAGTATATTTCAACTGGGGTATAATGCCATGGAGTCCACCTTCCAAAAGTGGCCATTTTCTCCAGGTGCCCTGGGGGGTTGAAATGTTCTCTCTCTGTCACCTGGAGAGCAGACTAATAGGAGATCTCCAGCCATCACCTGGAGGGTGGCAACCAGTATTCCCTCTAAGCTGAGTTAGTATAGCTAGCTCCCCGTTTTTTAGTCTCTGGCTCACACAGTTTTGTCTTAGGAAAGATGGCTCCAGAGCAAACTAACTGATGCAGTAGCCAAATCGCTCGCTCACAGCTTTAATGCCAGTAGCTCACCAAGTAGAATTTTTGCTCACAAGACTCCACAGCTTAGAGGGAGGATTGGTGGCAACCATATCATAAAGGCACTGGGTTAATAGAGTCATTATTGCATGGAATTTCTAGGTTACATAAGAACATAAGAGACGCCAATGTTGGATCAGGCCAAAGGCCCATCCAGTCCAACACTCTGTGTCACACAGTAGCCAGAAATACCAGGTGCCATCAGGAGGTCCACCAGTGGGGCCAGGACATTAGAAGCCCTCCCAGCACCAAGAAGACAGAGCATCACTTGCCCCAGAGCCCCTATCTATACCTTGTGGCTAATAGCCACTGATGGACCTCTGCTCCATATGCTTATCTAATTCCCTTTTGAAGCCGTCCATGCTTGTAGCCGCCACCACTTCCTGTGGCAGTGAATTCCATGTGTTAATCACTCTTTGGGTGAAGAAGTACTTCCTTTTATCCATTCTAACCCGACCGCTCAGCAATTTCATTGAGTGCCCACGAGTTCTTATATTGTGAGAAAGGGAGAAAAGTACCTC
>NW_015164681.1:713060-735112 GCF_001447785.1 Gekko japonicus
CATGTTGGCTGCACCTCCTGTGGTACACAGAACTGTATGAAGTGCCGCCAGTCTTTAGCACAGCTAATACCTTCCCCACTAATCAACTATGGAGAAGTTCTGAAGAAGTTTCTTCTCCAAATGTGGACCCTTCTCCTTGGTTGGGGGTTGGGGAAATAAAAGACTCTTTTAACTAAGAAGGGAATTAGCCAAAGAGCCAATAAGATGTGAAGTATGCAAACAAGGGATTGGGAGCCGAAGCAGAGGAATGTGACTTTTGACTAAAGCACCTGAACAAGATTGAGTCATTAAGAATTAGATCAGTCCCTTCCTCTCCCTGAAGTAATTTGGCTGCATGGAAGAAACAGTTAGCAACAGTGAAAAAAGAAACCCAGTGCCTAGCAACAAGACCTAGGGCACAGCCGGGATTCCACCTTCTCATCAGCAAACAGACTGGTTTAAACTAGATTTAGGGTTGCCAACTTTGGGTTGGGTGATTCCTGGAGATTTGGGGGTGGAGCCTGGATTGGGGAGAGTGTGGAGAGGGGAGGGACCTCAGCAGGGTATAATGCTATAGACTCCGAAGCAAACATTTTCTCCAGGTGGGGCCTGGAGATCTCCTGCTTTACAACTGATACCAAGACGACAGAGATCAGCTCCCCTGGAGAAATAACTGCTTTGCAGGGTGGACTCTATGGCATTGTACCTGCTGAGGCCCTTCACCTCCTCAAATCCTGCCCTCTCCATGGCCCACCCCCAAAACACCCCACCCAAAGCTGGCGACCCCTGTCTCGAGGGGAACTGACCTCTGTAGTCTGGACAGAGCAATTGAAATGGCTAGGCTGCACATGGAATCTGGTGAAGAGGAGAAGAGAAGGCCTCAGTCTGGATCCAGAACAGAGCTAGAATCAACTTAAAATGGCCGCCAGCAGGAGGAGGCTGAAGTTGGTTCCTTATTCGCACTTCCTTATTCATTCCTTATTCGTTACTTATTCGTATTCGTGTAGTCATTCAGAAACACTAGGGAGAGTGAGTTGGAAAGCTCTGAACCCCAAACTAAAGTCTGGACCACCACATATCATATACCCCCACATTCACAGGACTCTCCCCTTCGAGGGGACATATGCGGTGTGCTGGTCCAAAGCGCGGTTCTGGTGCCAGCTGCTCCAAAGTGCACTGTCGTGATGTCAGGGGGTGTGGCATATGCAAATAAGTTATGCTAATGAGTTATGCTAATGAGCTCCTGCACCTCTTTTTCTACGAAATGACCCCTGGCCGCCAGTGAAGGCTGTGGTTTGAGGCATTCCTTAAGATATGTGGAAAAACCATTGCCTTAGCCAGGAAAGGAAACTCAGGTGACAATCCTAAACGGATTTTCTACTAGGGAGTTGGTCCCATTGACCTCAATGGACTTACTCCTCAGTAGGCATGATTAGGGTTGCTGTCTGTTGATCTTTTGGGTCTGTGTGCCCCGTTCCCCTTCAAGTCCTTTGGGTAGGGCAGGCTAAAGACATTTCTGGACCCATCTGTTTCCTCACGGTTTTTCCACAGCCACGTCCGGGAGGTTAATCTCCCCCTACACTGCATGCCTCTTTCACTTTCTTTGTTCATTGGGTTTTATGGTACCTTCTGCATAGATTTATAGCTGCTTGGTGGTGACTTTGCAGTCAGTTAGGGTTACCAAGTACCTACCGCGAATTGGCAGGGGACACATGCTTTACCACCGGAACATTCCTCCTGCCTGTAACACACCCGTGTCGCACTATGCTGTCGCCCAGATGTGACGTCAGCACACTGGGTACGTAGTCTAGCTGGGCAACGCTCTGGCAATGGGGCTTAAAACTCGAGTTTTCCATCGAGTTTTCAGCCCCATTGCTAGAGTGTCGCCTGTCTACGTGCCTACGTCACGTCGGGCCACAGCATAGTGCAGCATGTGTGTTTTCCCCGAGGGAATGTTCCCGCCAAGAACTATGTGTCCCCCGCCGATTTGCAGTAGGTACTTGGTAACCCTACAGTCAGTACGGTGTTGCCCTGAGTTATCTGAATGTGGTTTTGAGCTGCACCTTTTCCTTCCTCTGCTTCCAATTCAAGGGGAACAATAAGCAGACAACTTAACATGGCTTCATTGATCTCCGTCAGTCCCCACACCCCTATTTCCCATTCTGTATTTATCACCTCACAGTGAATTACTTGGCTCAGGTGGCTAATGACCACTGAGGCAAGTACTGACACAGGAAAATCTGCATACTAGACTGAATGAAAACAGATATTCCAAGGTGAGGGGGAACCAGGTCGAGTGCTGAGAAAATGTGGAGCGAATGCCAGATGCAGAATGGACCTAAAAATCCTGCTATAATAAGATGTACGCGTATTTGCCTTAAAACAAAATAATAAAATACCATTTTAAAAAACACTCGGAACATTCGGAAACCAATGTCATTTGCTACAACAGAAGGGAGTTAAATGCAATGAGGTGGTTATTAACACATCTCCCGATGAATGAAGATAAATTACCGTAAAGAGTATCTTACTGTTAAATTGAACTTTGATAGTATTAAGATATATACCATCTGAACAAGGCTTTCTTCATCCTCACCCTGACTGCTCTGGAATTATCCCCATTAGTTCCTAACTGTGTTGCAGAACAGAGGTTTTGAGAATTGTTTAATGTGGAGGTACTTAAAACTATTTGCAGATAAAGTGTTGCCACTCCACTTCTTTACTTAGAGAAGGGTGTCGCATATAGGCAAATAGGCAGAGCAATATGAACATTATAGAGAGCCAGTTTGGTGTAGTGGTTAAGTCTGCGGACTCTAATCTGGGAGAACTGGGTTTGAATCCCCACTCCTCTACTTGCACCTGCGAGATGACCTTGGGCGAGCCATAGTTCTGTCAGAGCTGTTCTTGAAAAAAGCAGTTTCTGTCAGAGCTCTCTCAGCCCCACCTACCTCACAGGGTGTCTGTTGTGGGGAGGGGAAGGGAAAGGAGTTTGTAAGCCGCTCTGAGACTCAGAGTGAAGGGTGGGGTATGAATCCAATCTCTTCTTCTTCTATATGACTGCTTTGCTTCATGATCTAACTCCTGAATGATGCTGATTACCTTACAGAGTAACGCTGCCAACTGGCTATTATTTGACTACGCTATGCAGTAAATATACTTTGGCAGGTAGAAGTCTATAATGAATAAAACTGGCATTCCAAACATTGTGCTGTTGGCTCCACACCTGATTCTGTTCTGAGTTTGCTGCCTCTTGCTAGATTTCTGTGCTGACTTCACTCTCTGACCCCTCACATTTCCTCACTAGCTGCACCTTGTAGTCCCATCAGATTCAGCTACAGCTCCATCCACGGCTCCTATTTTGAAATGAACAGATGGCATCATACAACCGAATGGTGTTATAAAAACAGGAAGGAACAGTGTCCACCTCGTGGAACTCCCTGATGATAGCCACTGTTGGGGTTACCAGCTCCAGGTTGGGAAATTCTTAGAGATTTGGCGGGTGGAACCTGGGAAAGGGGGCGCTCAGGAGGGATGTGATGCCACACGGTCTACCCTCTGATGCTGCCGTTTCCTCCATGGGTCCAAATTTTAACACCAAAAATCGATGATTTAATAAATTATATAGATACGGCATATACAGTACCTAGAACAAATGTTCTTTAATTTAAGTAGTCTTATTAATTTGAAAATGTCTATTTTTGTTTGGAATGCATCATATACTGGTACCGGTACAAAATCCAATCCCAAATTTAATACTTCCATTTCCATGGCAGTCAAAGGACGATCAGACAAATTTACAACTAAGTTTTGCATTTGGACTTCCTTAGCGTGTGCTGGGATAAAAAATGCTGATGATGTTTCCCACCACCCCGGCCTATGTTTTCTTTTGGCACTTTGATCAAGAAATGTTCTTCTAGCTGGACCTTCATCACCTGACATAAAGTCAGAATCTGCAGAATACTCAGTATTAGAGGGATTTCTACCTGTCTATTTATTGTGTCATAGGGAAATTTGTTCTGAGTACTATATATGTCATATCTTGTGGGCTCTTTTTGTAGCAGGAACTCCTTCGCATATTAGGCAACACACCCCTTATTGTAGCCAATCCTCCAAGAGCTTACAGAGCTCTTCTTACAGGGGCTACTGTAAGCACTTGGAGGACTGGCTACATTAGGGGTGTGTCGCCTACTATGCAAAGGAGTTCCTGCTACAAAAAGAGCCCTATGTTGGTGTTAAAGTTTGGGCACACGCATTTTTTTTCCTTGTTTACATATACTGCTGTGCCACTGCCATTCATCTTGTATCCCATTTCCTCCAAGTGGACAGATCTTTCTGGTCTGGAAATCAATTGTCATTCTGGTAGAATTCCAGAGATAGGGTTGCCACCCTCCAGGTGGGGCCTGGAGATCTCCTGCAATTACAACTGCAGGTGACAGAGACCAGTTCCCCTGGAGAAAACGGCCGCTTTGGAAGGCAGACTCTATGGCATTATTCTCCATTGAACTCCCTCTCCTCCCCAAACTCCACCCTCCTCAGGCTCCACCCCAAAAATCTCCAGGTATTTCCCAATCCAGAGCTGGCAACCAGACACCACTTGGAGGCTGGTAACCCTAGTTACCATGGTGGCTAGTGTCACACTAGAACCTCAGAGATCCAGGTTCGAATTCCCCTTCTGCCATGGAAGCTTGTTGGGTGATCTTGGCTCAGTCTTTCACTCCAGCCTACCTCTCAAGGCTGTTGTTGTGAGGATAAAATGGAGGAAGGGAGACCACACTGTAAGCTGCTTTGGTCCCCCATTGGGGAGGAAAGCAAGGTATAAACACCTAAAATAAAATACTGAACATCTGTCTCTCTCCTGAGACATTCACTTGCAGCTGCTGGTGTGACCTTGGGTCACTCACAAGTTCTCTCAGAGCTGTTCTCTCATGAGCACTCCTCGAAAGAGCTCTCTCAGCCCCACCTACCCCACAGGGTATCTGTTGTGGGGAGGGGAAGGGAAAGGATATTGTAAGCCACCCTGAGACTTCTTTGGGTAGTAAACGGTGGGGTATAAATCCAATTTCTTCTTCTTCTTCTTCTCCACTCTACACACAAAGTAATTGAAGCAAAAGGACCGCAGGGTGGGACTGTCAGTGTAATGGCACAACAACAGCAACAACTGCAGAAAGCTTAGCCACCAAATGGGCAGGCTGCCCGCATCCACATCTGCCGTCAGCTATCCGACCCTGATTGCAAGAGGTGCTCTCGACTCTTATTACCAACCCTCCCCTTCTATCAGCTCTCCAAAACAAATATCGCCCCTTGCGGAATTCTGTTCAGCCTCCTGTTGTTCCGGCTGAACCCCTTCCCGACTCACCTACTCTTAACATTAATGATTTCCAAATGCCGTCGATGTAAATCCTCAACATGAAAATCATTGTGTCTGTAAGCAGTTTTCAAAGGATGCCTTATTTTAAAGGCAGACAACCATCTCTCCAGAGCTTTGGCATTAAGAAAACTACACTTCAAATAATATAATGATAAAAACGGGTTTAATAAAAATCAATGTCCGACTTCAGCGAGCGCTTAATCCTCCGGAATTATTATGTCACCCGCTATCACCTCATAAGAAAAATTCCAGAAAGCAATTTCTCCATGCACAAAAACACACTATTTTATGCCTCTCTGTCATATTAGAAAGCAGCAGCTATAAGTCTCTCTTTTAAGGAGTTTCTACTGGCAGGATGGAGTCCATGAGATGTAAAGATCTGGCAGCGATTCTGGGCTAAGGGTAAACAATTTTTGAACCATGGGCCAGATTTAATCCACAGAGTTCTGCTGCCTAACCGTAGATGCCAAATCCCCCATGCTTTTTAAAATCCCTTCCCATCACTTTCCCTGCTCACTCCCCCATTAGAGTTGCCAACTGGCCAGAAAACTATGGACTCAGCCAGTTTCCTCCAGAGAGCTGTATTCTTGCCTCCATCTTTATTGGCTGGTTCGTTCCCCTGCTCCGTTCATTTATTCAAATACTTTAATCTTTAATCGTCGTTTTTCACATTTTTTTAAATTTAATTTTATTTCATTTATACCCCGCCCCCCCGCATAGTGGGGCTGAGCTTCCTGTCTCCATTAGAAGGAAACGGCACGGACGGCAGATGCCCACCATTTGAAAGGGCCACCACAATATCATCAGAAGCTGTGGCATGCTTGGGGGAATGTAACGTTTTTGTCGTGCCCCACCCTGACATCCCCTAATAGCAGTGAATGGCAGCTGCAGTGACCCCAGCACAGGGCTCGATGATGCAGGGAAGATGGCTGAGAAGTGAGAGACGAGGGGCCGGGCCAGTAAAGTCGGGTCAGAGGACAGGAGGACCTAGAAATGGAAGAAAAGGATTCAGACTGTAATTATCCTTGTCTGTATGATGGACAGAAAAGAGCAAGAGGTCAGCGCACCGAACAAAATTTGTGGCAGGGCATGGGCTTTTGTGTGTTTTTTGTTTGTTTGTTTGTTTTCCCAAGTTTATTTTCATAATTTTTAAAAAATGTTACACAACATTTCATTTTATAGATTACATAAATTACATACATTTCTAGAGTCTACAAATCTGTTATACGCATTCCATGTAATTTTTATCTTCCATATACTCTGATCTGTACCAGCAGATATGCACCTATGAGCCACTATATGCCCCCCCCAGGGTATCCCCCCACTGAAATGCGAGGGGTCTAAGGGTCTCCCAGCTGGAATGTCTGCTGTGGCATGGTTGAGGTGCTCTGTGTTCCAGAAAGAATAGAACAGTGATGGCGAACCTTTTAGAGACCGAGTGCCCAAACTGCGACCCAAACCCCACTTATTTATCACAAAGTGCCAACACGGCAATTTAACCTGAATACTGAGGTTTTACTTTAGAAAAAACAACTCATACATTAACTTAAAATGATCCAAACAAAGTAAAGAAAGCAATCCCAAATGCTTTCATTTACTTAAAATTATTTGGCAGTGAATTCGACACTTTAATGAATTTCTGGGCCTGGCTGGGGTGATGGCACACGTGCCCACAGAGAGGGCTCTGAGTGCCACCTCTGGCACCCGTGCCATAGGTTCGCCACCACTGGAATAGAAGAAGAAGAAGAGATTGGATTTATACCCTGCCCTTAACTACCCAAAGGAGTCTGAGAGTGGTTTACAATCTCCCTTTCCCTTCTCCTCCCCGCAACAGACACCCTATGAGGTCAATGGGGCTGAGAGAGCTCGTCTGAGAACTGCCCTTGAGAGAACAGCTCTGAAAGAACTTGTAACTGACCCAGGGTCACACCTGAACTGCCCTTGAGAGAACAGCTCTGAAAGAACTTGTAACTGACCCAGGGTCACACCAGCAGTTGCATGTGGAGGAGTGGGGAATCAAACCCAGTTCTCCCAGATTAGAGTCCATGCTCCTAACCACTATACCAAACTGGCAATAGGAGATTAAACCTCTAGGCTCTGGTACAACGTGGTGGTATCATGCACCAGGATTTAGAGATCTAAGCCAGAGAATCCAATACCAAAATCCATAATTAATCCAAGAGACCTGGCTTAACTCCTGGGGTCCAGTGGACGTCTGAGAAATTAATCAAGATTTTCAGTTCAATTATGATCTATGGGAGAAGAATCACTGTTGAAAATTAATTCAGGTGGGGCAGCTGTGTTGGTGTGAAGCAGCAGAACGAAGTTTGAGTCCAGTGGCACCTTTAAGACCAACAAAGTTTAATTCTGGGCATAAGCTTTCGTGGGCACGCACACTTCTTTGGAAGTTATTGCCTGTTTCTGGATCTGGGCCAGGATTCGTTGCTTTATCTCATGTAAAAATAAGGATAAGTGTGAAAAAACCAAACAAGCAAGCAACCAAAGCTCTTTGTCCCTTTCCCTGGTCACAAGTTCAAAGCACATATCATAGTATTGATCTTTAGTCACATATATAATTCAGATTGGGAGGAGAAAGGTGCTCCCTGGCATCGGGTTTTTTTTAGTTTTTACAGATCTGTTCGGTCAATAGGTTTAACCATGCATCACTTTATTCTACAAAGAGGTGACATTTCACAATAACCTTGTGGCAGAGAACTTCATAGATCGGAGTCACAGATAGGGCACAAAATGTGTTAGGCTGAAGGGTCAACACAAGTTTAGTGAACCTCAAAAATGAGAAAAACAGAGGGAGAGCTGGGATACTTTAGAAACTAGCTGGTTTATCTGGCATTGGCATTCATGAGCAGCAGGGCTCTTTATCGAATGCACGAAGTCAAGATGCAACGGTATCAAATTCTGGTTTCCCCGTCCACCTCGGTCTCTGCTCCTCCTGCACAGTCGATTGGGATGGCTACACTCCCCTCAGATAGGGTTGCCAATCGTTTGGGGGCCCTCCCCCCATTTCAGGGTTATCAGAAAGCAGGGGGAGGGAGGAATGCCTGCTGAGCACTCCATTATACCCTATGGAGACTGGTCCCCATAGGGTATAATGGAGAATCGATCCATGGGTATCTGGGGCTCGGGGGGGCTGGAGGTAGAAGCACCAAATTTGCTGCATGGCATCAGTGCCTCTCCTCAAAATACCTCCCAAGTTTCAAAAAAATGGGACCAGGGGGTCCAATTCTATGATCCCCAAAAAGAAGGTGCCCCCACCTTCCATTATTTCCAATGGAGGGAGGACATTTAAAAGGAACACGGTCCCTTTAAAAGTGTGACAGCCAGAACTTCTTTGGAGTTCAGTCATGCTTCTTCCCTCCCGTGTCCTGGAGGCTCCTGGAAAGTCCACCACCGGCCTGTCAGCCTCACCTGGAAACCCTAAATGCGTGTGGCTTGGGTGGAGAATGAGTTGGGAGCAACCACTGTGATAGAAGCACAAGCATAAGTTCCTATCATGGAATCACCGGAACCGTCTGGATGTGGGGGGGGAGGGGTGGACCTGGAAGTGCCATCATAGGATGTGATGTCACCACCAAGGGGTCTGGCAACCTTAACTCATACTTTGACTGTGTTGGTATGATAAGGACAAATATAATCCAGGCTAGATTATATCCGTCTTTATACCGACGCAGTCATAAAATATAAAAACTAAAGATCTTTTTAGGGAGGCAGGGGGTGGTGCCCACAAAGGCGCAGGGCCCACAAAAGTCCTAATGTGGCCCTAACTATAGCCACTGTTTCCCAGTTCTGGTTCAGCTACTCACTTTTCAGACATGTCAATCGTCTTTTTCAACATTTGGTACCGATCAGTCTAGCAAGCAAGCACTAGCCCATGCAGCCTTCCCAGCACTGCATCTTTTCACAAAATCCGGGAGACGTATCAGGAGATAAAAGGTAACTGTATAGCAAACTGAGTTAGAGCACGTGGAATACATCCTGACTGCTGGAAAGCAAACACAAAGCATAGCTGGAATATTTGCAGAAGCATTACCACGATTAGCCATTTCTGAAGGACTAATCATGAATACAACGCAACACTTAACCAAATGAGATAATTACTTTCCAAAGTGAAAATGCCACCCATAATCCCTATATAGCTTGCAATCTCAACACCTTTAAAATTCTTCCTCCATTTTCCCCACCCCAAAACAATACAAGGAGGAGGAGGAGGAGGAGATTGGATTTATACCCGGCCCTTCACTCGGTGTCTCACAGCGCTTACAAACTACTTTCCCTTCCCCTCCCCAGAACAGACACCCTGTGAGGTAGGTGGGGCTGAGGGAGCTCTTTCAAGAACAGCTCTGATAGAACTGTGCAATTCTGGTCACCACACCGGCTTGCCCAAGGTCATCCAGCAGCTGTGAGTGGAGGATTGGGGAATCAAACCTGATTCTCCCAGATTAGAGTCGGCTCACTTAACCACTACACCAAAGCTCACTGCAGTGCTTCTAATATGTTCTGGAGTTCTGCGACACGGGATCTCGTGTGGTTTAGAGATTTATGGGTGAGATGCGAATCCAGGGAAAGACCTGGATTCCAGGCTTAAGGGTTAGTGTCCCTTTTTGCAAAGCACCATCTCTCCACCACTGGTCCTTTCTGTAAGATAGAAATAATCAGGATGACACTGTGAAGATAGTTTTCAGGAGGATATAAAAGGTCATTCAAGCCATTCTGCACTCCACATGTCCTTTATCAAGCAATCCTCCTCTCTTCACCTCTTGCTTTTCACTTGTTTCAGAACGCTGGGTCTGAGAGACGATAGTTTTTTTTTCCCCACTGCACCTCTCCCCGAGTGTAATTATTGATAAAGATTTCCAGACAAAGACCACTAGAAAGTTATATCTTTGCCTCCTCGAAGGGAAAGATAAATCCAGCGTCCGCAGTGTAAGCACAATGAAAGGAAACATTAAAAAGCTTTGCCAACTGTCTGACCATCTTGTGAAGAAGAGCCAAACCTTGAGTCTTGCTTAAGTGTTCTTGAGGCATAAAGTAAATATGGGAGAAACATGTCAAGGCAAAAAGAAGTTCAAGGCTGACGGGCCAAGAAAGATCACTTGTCCGTTTCCACGCCAGGGAAGCGCTCAGATTTATTATAGGGTAGGAATCTCGTTAGGATTGTACTTCAGCCAACCGACAAGATGAGACGGCTAACGTACAAAAATGAGATCAGATCCTGCAAGAATAGAAGCCAGTTCTTACATTCATACAGCAGCCGCTCTGGCCATTTTTGCAGAGATTGCTCGCTCGTTTCTAGGTCTTTTTAGGGTTGCCAGCTCCAGTTTGGGAAATACCTGGAGATTTGGGGTGTGGGGCCTGAGGAGGGCATAGCTGAGGGAGGGGAAGGACGTCAAGGGAGTATAAGTGCCATAGAGTCTGCCTTCCAAAGCGGCCGTTTTCTCCAGGTGAACCAATCTATGTCACCTGGAGGTCAGTTGCAATCCCAGTATACCTCCAGCTACCACCTGGAGGTTGGCAAGCTACTCTTTCCTATGGACAGCAGCCTCTTTATTTCCTTCCCTTCCCAACTGGTTGCTAAGCAACCCTTTGAATCAGCAGCGTACGTCACGCCACCTTGCCAGTAAAAATCCAAACATTTCTACACGTAAATGGATAGAGGATATTGGACTACTGACTGCGGGTATCCCAAAAAAAACACTGCTGCTGCCGCCTTTGGTATTCCACTCCCCGCTACAATGTCTGACATTCTAGAAAAGTGGGTCACGGAGTCTCTTCAAGTGGGTCGCAGCCCAGCCCTCCCTAATGGCCACCCCGGCAGTTCCCATTGTTCTCTTTTGTATCTTGCAGACCAAGATCTGACCCTGGAAACAGTATCTTCCATGTCACACATTAGTTGATATTTTTGCCTCACTTTATATACATGTTGATCAAGTAAACCATGCCCTGATGGCTTATGAGAGTGCGTTTCTTACAACCTTAGGGGGGATTAGAGGGAAGAATGGAGAAGGAGAGGGTGGTCAAAGAGAGCCAGTTTGGTGTAGCGGTTAGGAGCACAGACTCTAACCTGGGAGGACCGGGTTTGATTCGCCACACCTCCACATGCAGCTGCTGGTGTGACCTTGGGTCAGTCACAAGTTCCTTCAGAGCTGTTCTCTCAAGGGCAGTTCTCGGTGGTATAGAAGAAAAAGGTCTGTTCCCTTGCCCTCTCTCTCAGCTTCATGGTAGCACCACGCCAACAAAGCAGTTCAGGGGGAAAATGCAGGACATTATGGAAGATGCTAAAGGAAACCTGTGAAATCTAACAGTAATAATCGTTAACCTGCTAAGCCCTCGAATATCACGTTTGTCGGAATAAACCCAATCTCTTCTCTTCTACTTCTCTTCTTCAAAGGCTGGAATGTAACTTACATAGGCAAAGGCCGAGTATGCCGGAAGGCCATTTGTTTGGGGTCCATGGTGAGGGCAGCTGTGCCCTTTGTGTGATGTTTGTTGGTTTCTCAGAAACAGCTGCTTAGCCACTGTAGAACACGGAGTGCTGAACTAGATGGCTGCCAAGGTTATTGTTGGCCTGGGGTACAAAAAAAAACCATCTTGGACCAGCCCTGAATGGGTCACCATACCAAAGTAAATTTGGACTTGTGGGTCGCCATGCCCAAAAAGGCTGGGAACTGGTGGTATCAGAGGTCATTTCGGGGTGAGGTATGGGGCTTAACCACTACACCAAACTGGTGCACTTGCAGCAGTCAAAACTGAGCACATGCAGTAGTAAAAAAACACACCCAGACTAGGGTTGCCAGTCCCCAGGTCCCAGTGGGGGTTCCCCCAGTTTTCGAGGCTTCAGCCAACACTGCCAGCCAGCCAGCTGGCTGGTGGGGGAACCCTCGCCCCACAACAGCCATGTCCCCGCACAACATCCCCGGCATGATGACATCACCTGGAGGTGACATCATCACATCCGGGACATTGCACAGGACGTGCTGGTTTGAGGATAAAACTCTGGTAAATTTGGTCTAAAACCATAGAGCTTTGCCCTCAGACCAGAGTGTTACTGTACGACGTCATCCAGCCAGGTGCAAGTGGAGGAGTGGGGAATCAAACCCGGTTCTCCCAGATTAGAGTCTGTGCACTTAACCACTACACCAAACTGCTGTAGACCACAGTGAATTAGGACAAAGGGCTCCCACATAAGCTCACTCAGTGGTTGGATCAATGAGGGGGAGTCTTGTTCCCTCTCCCCCCCCCTTCGCTTTAATCTTAAGCATTTCTGCTTTGCTTCACCCAACCCCCCAACTCGAGAGGAGCCTGCCTTTGACGTTTTGCCTAAAGACAGCTGCCTCACCACTGGGCTCCGGCCAGCTCTCTCCGTGGCTCCCAAAGAGAGGATTCTAGGAAGTGTAAAGCGCGTGTAGTATATAAAGAGAAGTTATATGACTGGAAGAAGCCAACGAACACCTGTTATCCATTCCCAGCCTAGGATTCATTGGGCCCCAGTGCATTCTGCAGAGGAAGCTCAAGGAGCAAACAGCCACAAATCTCGCTGATGTAATCATGATTTGGCTTAGTGCTGCTGAGAAAGAGCAAAGGATGGAGGGGGTGGGGAGGAGATATAACTCAAAGCCTTCTGAAGAGATGACCGGATCAATAAGGAGAGACAATGAATCAGGAAGGGCGGGGAGAGATACCATCGACCTTGCCTCCTTCACAAGGAAGGCTGGCAAAAACCTCTCTGCTCTGGGTATCTCAGGCAGACACTAAGGGGATAAAGTGGCGTCCTTCCTATTTTTCGGGAAAGAACTTAAAACTCGGCCTGTGAAGATTTGGGGGATGATGTCTCTTGTGTTGTTTTTGTATCTAATGATCTGTGTATGTTCTACAATGAGACTATCTGGGAGAACCGGGTTTGATTCCCCACTCCTCCACTTGCAGCTGCTGGGTGACCTTGGGTCAGTCACAAGTTCTGTCAGAGCTGTTCTTGAAAGCAATTCTCAGTCAGAGCTCTCTCAGCCCCACCTACCTCACAGGGCGTCTGCACTGTTCCCTCTAAGCTGAGTTAATGTGAGCTAGCTCACAGGACATCATAGCTTAGAGGGAGCATTATCTGTTGTGGGGAGGGGAAGGGAAAGGCAATTGTAAGCCACTCTGAGACTCCGGGTGAAGGGCGGGGTATAAATCCAGGGCTATTTTTGGGCAGGAACGCACAGGAACAGAGTTCCGGCTGGCTTTCGAATTGGCCACGCCTACAGGCCCCCCCCCCCCGGGTTCCCCAGGCGCCTTGTTTGGTGTAGTGATTAACTGCGCAGACTCCAATCTGGGAGAACTGGGTTTGATTCCCCATGCATCCACTTGCACCTGGCTGGATGACTTTGGGCAAGCCGTAGTTCTGTCAGAGCTGTTCTCTCAAGGACAGTTCTCTCAGAGCTCTCTCAGCCCCACCTGCCTCACAGGGTGTCTGTTGTGGGGAGGGGAAGGGAAAGGAGTTTGTAAGCCGCTCTGAGACACCTTTGGGTAGTGAAGGGCGGGGTATAAATCCAATTTCTTCTCTTCTTCTCTTAAGTCGCAGGGCACCGGGGGGAGCTGATCCTGGGAGGGAGCTGTGCTTTCAGGGGTGTGGCCTAATATGCTAATGAGTTTCTGCTGTTGGGTGTGGCCTATTATGCTAATGGGTTCCTGCTGGCCTTTTTCTACCAAAAAAGCCCAGTATAAATCCAATCTTCTTCTCCTCCTCCTCCTCCTCCTAAACCAGTTGGATCCAATGGACCTAGAAGGGTGTAACTCTGCCTATGCCTTGACCTGGACTTCCTAGGCTAGCCTGATTTCGTTAGCTCTTGGAAGGTAAGCAGGGTCAGCCCTGGGAAGTACTTGGATGGGGGACCACCAAGGAAATTCAGGGTTGCTACGGCAGAGGCAGGCCCTGGCAAAACGAAAAGCCTAATAAAACTTCATTGGTCTTCAAGGTGCCACTGGACTCAAGTTTTGTCCTGCTGCTTCAGACCAACATGGCTACCCACCCGGATCTATCTTCGTAGGTTGCACAGCAGGGGTCATTTCCTGCAGGAGCGCACAGTAGCGGAGCTCCGGCAGTAAAGAGCCCAGGGGGCGGGCACATGCAACAAGCCCCAACCCCTGCTCCCAGCAGCCCTCAGTCAGAGCAAGAAGCAGCCAGGTAAGTTGCAGAGTTCCCCCCGGCCCCCCAGTCCAAAACAGTCCAGTGGGACCTTTAAGACCAAGTTTTATTCAGGTACAAGCTCTCCCTTCTCTGTGAGGACAGATCTGCACGTTCCCCCCCCCCCAATAGCTAGCAATCCAAAACAGTCCAGTGGTGCCTGAGCGGTGGGTGTTGCCTTCTGACACACTTCCGGTGATGTCCGGGGGTGTGGCATATGCAAATAAGTTATGCTAATGAGCTTCTGCACCTCTTTTTCTACGAAATGACCCCTGTTGCACAGTAAGTGAGTTCTTCTTTCTGCGGCAGTCAGGAACATGGGGACACTCAGCTTTCGAGAACTGACTGCTTTCGACTGGGAAACTTCCACAATTAGTTATTCCTTTCCCCTCTGCCTACTGCTGGGTTGTGTGGTCCAGTCTTTAACACAATCTTGAGATTTTTTTTCCCAGGGTGACAGTGGCCACCAGTTTCTACAGAAGATTCTATGCTGGGGGGGGGGGAGAACTCCATCATACACATTGCAGGCATTTCATTAGAATGGTACGAAGGGGAGGGGGGGTGAGTGTTTAATTGCTATTTGATGTTTTTAATTATGTGATGGAAGCTCCCTTAAGCTATGGGGAAAAGGTAGAATATAAATGGTTTTCTAAGTAAATACAATAGAACACAGAAGGTTTGCATGATGCAGTGAGAACCCCTGTGCCACTGAGGCAGATACAGGGGTTTTTTTTTTGGTTTTTTTTTAAACACCCCAAAACTATAGATGGGGGGGGGGGACAGATGGCTGTAGGGGGGAAGGGAACACTCTCTCCAACAATTTCAGTTGCTTTGCCCCACCCCACAACACTGCATCCAACAACCATGTAATTTAGCAGTTTCACCAAAACAGATTTACCGGCTGATAACAAAACATTGTGGGTGTGGGGGGAAGGAAAGTCCTGACAAAACCCTTAAGGGTTGTATTTTTCATTATAAATATTACATCCATATGGAAACTGTCATTTGCGTTGATTTTTTTTCTCCCACGTCTTTGAAAAGGCTTTTCACTAATTTAGGAGTCTTCTGGAGGGAGTAAAAATATAATATTACAGCGACATAATATCTAGTTGTGGGAACAAGAACTGTATAATTCCTGCTTAAATGAGGAGGAGCAACTGATGCAGCATTTTCCGTAAAAATTTGCTGTCTAATTTTTCTCCCACCCTTTTCACTACTTGACGTTTAATATTTCCCTTACAACACTCCTCTGAGGCAGTGCAGGATCAAAGAGTGTGATTGGCCTACGAACACCCAATCAGCTTCATGGACAAACAAAAAATTTGACCCTGAGTCTCCCCGACCGCAGTCCAACAGCAACAACAACCATTAATACTATATAATGACTGATCCAGCCCTGAGCAGGAAATGACTGAAAAAGGTTAAACATGGAAGGAAAGGGAAGAAGCAGGGAAAGGAGAGAGTTAAAGGAAAACATAAAGTTGGATGAAGAAAGTGGTTTTGAAGAACAAGAAGATGCCAAAGAAGAAGAAGACGATGAAGAAGACGAAAAAGAAGAAGACAATGAAGACAAAGAGGAGGGAGGAGGAGATTGGATTTATACCAAGCCGTTCACTCGGAGTTGCAGAGCGGCTTACAGTCTCCTTTCCCTTCCCCTCCCCACAACAGACACCCTGTGAGGTAGGTGGGGCTGAGAGAGCTCTTTCGAGGACTGCTCTCGAGAGAACAGCTCTGAGAGAACTGTGGCTTGCCCAAGGTCACCCAGCAGCTGCGTGTGGAAGAGTGGGGAATCAAACCCAGTTCTCCCAGGTTAGAGTCCAGGCTCCTAACCACTACACCAGACTGGCTTGGAGAAAGAAGAAAGTGGGAAAGACTGCCAGGGGCTGAATAGGGTTGGCAACCGGGCGGGCTCCCTCTCCAGGCTGTGGGGCTCGGAGCTGGGGGGGGGAAGAGACCCAACTAGAACACAGTAGGCAACATTTTGTTGCGGGTCTCCACTTGTTAATATTATATTGACTGATCCAGCCCTGAGCAGGGAATGACTGAAAAAGGTTAAACATGGAAAGGAAGGGAAGAAGCAGGGAAAGGGGAGAGTTAAAGGAAAACATAAAGTTGGATGAAGAAAGTGGTTTCGAAGAACAAGAAGATGCCAAAGAAGAAGAAGACGAAGAAGAAGAAGAAGACAATGAAGACAAAGAGGAGGGAGGAGGAGATTGAATTTATACCAAGCCCTTCACTCAGAGTTTCAGAGCGGCTTACAGTCTCCTTTCCCCTCCCCTCCCCACCCCACCCCACCCCACCACAGACGCCCTGTGAGGTAGGTGGGGCTGAGAGAGCTCTTTTGAGGACTGCTCTTGAGAGAACAGCTCTGAGAGAACTATGGCTTGCCCCAGGTCACCCAGCAGCTGCGTGTGGAAGAGTGGGGAATCAAACCCAGTTCTCCCAGGTTAGAGTCCAGGCTCCTAACCACTACACCAGACTGGCTTGGAGAAAGAAGAAAGTGGGAAAGACTGCCAGGGGCTGAATAGGGTTGGCAACCACAGAGTTTTGGGTGCGTGCGCCCTAGAGCATTGCCCTAATATGGTGATATCACTTCTGGGTTCGAGCCGGAAGTGATGTCACAAGGCTAGCACAAAGCCAACCTTCCATTTTGCCCCTGCTGCTCCACGGAGCAGGAGCCCAGTGTTTCTGAGTGGGAGGTCTCTCATCAAAGAAGAAGACCTGGCCCTGCTAGGAAAGGAAGGAGAGAAAGGTGAATACGCGGGGTGGGGGCAGATAAAAGTGAGCAGACTGGTGGGTAGGAGGTGGTCTGCCAGTGGGAGGGAAACAGAAAACAGCACAAGGAGGGGAATACAGGGGAAAATGAGATATCTGTCAGCTCCTGATAGCCTAAGAGGGGAGGATTCAGTGCCTTTAAGAGCTGAAGAAGCATCAGGATCTGCACCTACTGTAAGTACTGAGGAGGATACACAGCAATCTGAGTCAACTACAGGACGGTTTGCACCTGGGATTGAGCAGGCCATAAGCAGCTCACCACCTGCATCTCCCCCACCTGTAAGTAGGCTTAGGGATCAGAGACATCAGGAGCTGGCTAGCAGAGGAAAAGAAGCACATTCAAGAGGGCGGAGATCCTTGAGCCCTGAGTTTTAACAGCAGCCAGGACCTCGCACAAAGGTGCTAATGAGTTAATGGGCCAGAGCACTATTTAGTAGGGCCTCTGGCCATGAGCAATTTGTGCTGGCAACCTCCTTCGTAGAACCAGAAGCTCTGCACCTTGATTCCTGTTTTGACTCAGTGGCTTTTTGGACTCGGCTTGTGTTTGGACTGCTCTGGCTCCTGACTTCCAGCTTTGAACCTGACCACGCCCTCGGCTTTGCTCCCTGTACTCTGACCTCTGGTAACGTTTGGCTACGGCTTTGTCTGGTGTTTTGGGACTTGTTTAATGTTCTGCTGACTGCTCTCTTGGCTGACCTTTGGACTTGTATTGTGACTCCCCCTGTCTGCCTGCCTCCCTGGCTCTACCGTGACAATATCCCTACAAGTCTTCATGGTCCCCCTGCTTGCCCTATTATCTTTCCAAATAAAGGGTAAAGTTTGGAAGATTTTACTCAAGGGTGTGCCCTTAATTCAGTGTTTCAGTAACAGCTTTAAATGGTCCTGAGCAACATCTTGAAGGGCTGATTCTTCCCTCTGTGGTAACAGCCTCCTCTTCAGTGCTGTTGAGCCACTGGATGAAAAAAAATGTTCTTCGCATTCACGTAACTTAACAAAATGTGATATAAAAACCAATGGCCAATTACGATACCAGCAGCTTCTGAAGGATACTAGATCAGTAGTAGAAGCACAGTAACCATATGACATCCTTCAGGCATGGAAGAAGAAATTGGAGTAGTTCATTATAATTATTCACATATGCATTTTAAGCTTAGAACGAACATCGTCTTCTACAGAGAGAGAGAGAATTTGAGCACACGTAGAGCATTCTGTTACTTCGGATTGGCAATTTGACCAGACTTTTTATCTGATGCAAACAAAGATTAGATCTTAAAATGTTCTGATTGTTATTTTTTTTTTTTAAATCCATTACCCCAACTTTTTAACCCGCCTTCTACCAAATCATAGTTTGCAACTTTGCTAGTGGCACTATAGTAATAATACACGGGAAGCAATAGTCGGTGAAGTATAATCCTTTTACAGAATTGCAGTATTTTATTCCAGCAGGTTTGCAGAAGCATAGTGCAATAAAACTGGGCTGTGTGCCTTATTTACTGGATTAAAGGATTTAAAAGCTATTGGGGAAATGGGGGGGGGGAACCCACAATAGAGAATGAAACTGTCCTATGTTATTTTTTCCAGACTGCTTGTTTATTGTTCTCTTTTATGAACAAACAAGGACCAAGATCTAAATAAAGGCCGCTCTAAAGCCATACATTCTGTACACTGTTAGCCGTGGCTCCAAGTTTTTAAGTGGTCTGAATCATCAAGGGGAGGGGGGGAAAGGAGACGGACATGAGGGCGAAAGGAGAGGGACGTACTGCTCAAGAGTAAGTCCATATTAGAGGGAAACACTGTTGTCCTTTTTCTCTTAGAAGTGTCCTCGGCTTGTTTCTGGAGACTGGGCAGACTCTTCTTCTGTAGATACAAAGGGAAGCTTGTGGGAGACAAGCCGCTTCCCCTTCCAGACTCACAATATCGAGTATCCACAGAGTCTATAAATATTTCTGAGACTTGAAATGTGTGGAGCTAGGTGTTTAATGGAGACTCGCGCATGGGAACCTTCTCCAAACACCTAAAAGGGGCACAAATTGGAGGAGAGACATGGTGGGTAAGGAAACGTGTTGACATCTTATCCGGCCCTCTGATTCTCTTCTACCCGATCGTCTTTCTCAGAGCTGCATCTGGGGAGGGCAGTTTGGTGAAGTGGTTAAGTGCGCGGACTCTAATCTGGGAGAACCGGGTTTGATTTCCCACTCCTCCACTTTGCTGCTGCTGGATGACCTTGGGTCAGTCACAAGTTCTCTCAGAGCTGTCCTTGAAAAAGAGCAGTTTCTGCCAGAGCTCTCTCAGCCCCACCTACCTCACAGGGTGCCAGTTGTGGGGAAGGGAAAGGAGTTTGTAAGCCGCTCTGGGACTCCTTTGGGTAGTGAAGGGCGGGGTATAAATCCAATCTGTTCTCTTCTCTCTTCTCTTCAAAGACAGGGGTTTGGTGAGGGGAGGGACCTCAGCAGGCTATAATGCCACAAGGTCAATCAATCCGTCAATCATTATAGTTATGGACCAGCCACAGAGTCCATCCACCAAAGCAGCCATTTTCTTCAGGGCAACTCAGCTCTGTACTCCGGAGATCAGTTGTAATTCCAGGAGTTCTCCAGGCCTCAACACAAGGAGAGTAACCCTAACTCAAACACACATTTGAAAGTCTTGGCTGGGGAAGAGGGGAAAGGAATCGTGTCTGGAAAACGGCCGGTGGTTGAATGGTTGGTATCACCCTAGCGCCTGTTTTCCTTCCCTCCAGATGAGCAACCCCCTTTTTCCCAACCAGGGTCCTGAGTCTTGTGACTTTGCGATGTCTGCCAACTTTACCCTGCTGCCACCTGGCCCCGCTCCTCCTCTAGAGGTTCCCCAGATGTTGTGATGTTGTGCTTTGGAGTTGACACAGCTGTCCTGTTTCTGTCTGGAGGCTTTCAATCCTCTATCCTCCATCCTCCTATAACTTATAACTATAACTTATTATAGCCCGAAGACTTCAAAAGCAGCCGATAGTTGCAGTGGGTCTGTAAGTGATCGGCGCACGATACGTCCTTTAGAAAAGGCAGCTGGGTTGCCGCTTTGTAATGCTAAGTAGTCGCACTCAGCCATCTTCCGCAACACAGATGTGACACCCTCGATCACTACTCTTGAGCCAAACAGCAAGGTTTTTTGTAGTGACAGAGATAAGATGTCACAAGAAAGCAATCGAATGGTTGATAGCCGTTCCAAGCTCCAACAGGCAACTTTCCCCCTTTTTCTTAGACCAGATTATTCTATTCCAACCATCACAACAGGAGCTGGCAAGGCAACATACTATTATATACTTCCCCATCTATACAGGCAGGGGCAAAACAATGGAATGAGTAAGTTAGACTAAAAGTTGCTTCCACACAACTCTTGCCTTCAGACTGCAGCAGTTATAGAATCGTAGAATGTTAGAGTTGGAAGGGACCTTGCAGGTCATCTAGTCCAACCCCCTGCACTCTGCAAGAGCATAGCCGAAAGATATTCCTACAACATACCCGAAAGATGGTCGTCCAGCCTCCGCTTGAAAACGCCCAGCGAAGGAGCATCCACCACCTCCCGAGGCAGTCTGTTCCACTGCTCAACCACGCTTACAGTTAGGAAGTTTCTCCTGATATTTAGCCGGTAACGACTCCCTTGTCATTTCCACCCATTAGATCTAGTCTTGCGATCCGGAGCAACAGAGAATAGATCCGCTCCATCTTCTACATGACAGCCCTTCAAATACTTGAAGACTTCAATCATGTTCCCTTCTAAGCCTTCTCTTTCCCAGGCTAAACAGACCCAACTCTTTCAGCCTTTCCTCATAAGACTTGGATTCCAACCCTCTCACCATCCTGGTTGCCCTCTTCTGGACACGCTCGAGCTTGTCAACATCCTTCCTAAAATATGGTGCCCAAAACTGGACACAGTACTCCAGGTGAGGCCTGACCATAGCAGAATAGAGTGGAGCTACCACCTCCTGTGATCGGGACACAATGCTTCGGTTAATGCATCCAGTTCTTCTGAGGGCTTCCACAAAACCGCTCTGCTGTCTGATCACACACACACCCTTTGTCTTTCCCAGTTCCACTCTGTAGTTCTCCAAAACTGCTTCGGTGCCACCCTTCCTAAAAGATCCTGGCCAAAGTGGGCTGGGAGAAAGACTGAAGCCAGATGGTCCAGATTTTCACACCTCCCCGCCTGTCACTCAAGGCTCTCTGGCTTTGTGAAGAATTAACCCTTCACAGTTCTGTAGTTGCATGTACAGCACTTTTAAGCCTGTTAAATAGTGCAGCCCGTCACACAACCAAAAGGTTACATGGGATGAATGGTTCAGCTGGGTAGCCACGTTGGTCTGAAGCAACTGAACAAATATTCCAAGACACTGAAAGGCTGGACAACACATCCAGTTACCATGTCAGATTACACAGGGAAGCCATTGAAATTCATAAAGAAACACATATTCAACAGGAAAGAAGAGAGTTTTAAAATAGATAGGGCATGGTTTCCTGTCCTGAAAAAGCTCTACATCTGACAACAGCACTACTGATAGGATTAGAACCTCCTCAGGAAGCAATCCATATACAAAAGAACCTCCTCAGGAAAGCTCCTCCATTAGGATGTTCACAGCCTGGGGAACTCCAACAAGATAATGATAAGGTCCTACATTGCCAAGACCATGGCCATACAACCTGGAAAATCTGCAAAAGCTAACCAACTGAACAAAGTCTGCGTCTAGTGGCACCTTTAAGACAAACAAAGTTTAATTCT
>NW_015164681.1:735240-759301 GCF_001447785.1 Gekko japonicus
GATAAAAGCCAATAAGTCTAGTCAGGGGTAATTTCCTGCAGGAGCGCACAGGAGCGGAGCTCCGGCAGTAAAGAGCCCAGGGGGCAGGCACATGCAACAAGCCCCACCCCCTGCTCCCAGCAGTCCTCAGTCAGAGCAAGAAGCAGCAAGGTAAGCTGCAGAGCTCCCCACCCAGCCCCCTAGTCCAAAACAGTCCAGTGGCACCTTTAAGGCCACGTTTTATTCACGTACAAGCTCTCCCTCCTCTGTGAGGGCAGATCTGCGTGTGTCCCCCCCCATAGCTAGTAGTCCAAAACAGTCCAGTGGAGCCTGAGCGGTGGGTGTTGCCTTCTGACACACTTCCGGTGATGCCAGGGGGTGCGGCATATGCAAATAAGTTATGCTAATGAGTTATGCTAATGAGCTCTTGCACCTCTTTTTCTACAAAACGACCCCTGGTGATCAATTGTTTGAGGTAGTCAGTCGAGAAATATGTCCTCTTTTTTGCTATTCAAAATATGGGTACAAGCTCTCCCTTCTCTGCGAGGACAGATCTGCACGTCCTTGTCCCCCCCAATAGCTAGCAATCCAAAACAGTCCAGTGGAGCCTGAGCGGTGGGTGTTGCCTTCCGACACCCTTCCGGTGATGTCAGGGGGTGTGGCATATGCAAATGAGTTATGCTAATGAATTATGCTAATGAGCTCCTGCACCTCTTTTTCTACGAAATGACCCCTGGGGAGAAGTATGCCACTCTGAGCACTTTGTAGGAAGGGCAGGATAAGAATGTGATCGACATTCATGACCTGCTGTTTGATGAGGAAACTTTACATGGAACATCACTTTTCCACCCCAGAATCCAGGTACTTAACATGATAGTGAGATTCAACAGATTTGTTGAAGATCCACCCTTGTGCGAAGTCAAAACCCTACAACAAGGACTGTTCGGATGGTCTGTAGACCTTTTAAACTATTGGGAAAGTTAAGTAGGGCACGGCATCCAGTTATCAAATTGATAATTTATGACAACTCGGCATTTTTTTCCCATGGGCTAATTCCATCCCCTATCGGTCTATTCAAAATCTTGAAACGCGGCCATGATTAAATGTCTCCTAATATTATTGGCCCCCTGTCACAGGCTTCGGCGTTTGCCCTCTCCATTGCTGATAAATTTACACAGAGACCATTTTATGTCTTTTTCTCCCCTCCAAGAATCTATTCATTACAGTAGTTAACGAGCACTCGCTTAGTAAACTGCCTTTAAGACAAAGCGGAGGACACGTTAATGGCGTAATGAATCAGTCGTTACATGCAATGATCAGTTTTCGCAGCAGAGTGCTATCGCTTTATTGACCCCCCATCCCCCCCTTCCCATTTAATGATTTATCACAGTGGCGTTTTATTGTGGTTACAGGACACACAGTTATAAGACAACCGGGTGCAGTTTATTTTATATGGAACTTTTAATGCTTCTCTGTGTCAAGAACCTGTTGAGCTCTGGAAGCCAAAAGAAACTCCTTTGGGAGGAAGCCACCAGCTCCATCGCCTTCTCCAAACACAACTGGAAGCTTCTGTTTTGAAAGTGTTTCCTTGTTTCTTCCTGTTTCTGCTTACATAGTATTTATGCTTTCTTGCCCCTGCCCTCCTCTTGAAGATTTTTATCATCAGCCGCTCTTGGGGAAGTTTAGACGGATTTTTTTCTTTTGGGGGGGTACCAGATGTTCTCTTTTTAGAGGCTGCGTCCTCTCTTTTTTTGGTGTCTGTCCTCTTTTGGGCTCTTTTTTTTAAAAAAACCCTGATGAAAATGTCCTCTTTTGGGGTTGGAAGGTTAGGAATATTTCTAGTTAGTAGCAATTAGCAAATCTTAAATAGCAGTGGTATTTGAAATGAGATTTGTCATATAGTGATCAATTATTTGAAGTAGTCAGTTGGGAAATATGTCTTCTCTTTTGCTTTTCAGAATACGGTAACCCTAGGGGTATGTTTTTGGGGGGCCACAGTGGCTCAGAGTTTAAGACGCTGAGCTGCAGACCGGAAGGTCTGTAGCTTGGCAGTTTGAGACCCGAGTGCCATGTGACAGAGTGAGCTCCCATCTCTGGCCCCAGCTCCTGCCAACCTAGCAGTTCGAAAACAAGAAATTGCAAGTAGATAAACAGATACTGCTTCGGTGGGAAGGTAACAGTGTTCCATGCACTCCAGCTTTTAGCCATGCCGGCCACATGACCATGGAAACATCTTTGGACAGCGCTGGCTCTTCGGCTTGGAAACGGAGATTAGCACCGCCCCCTAGAGTCAGATTTGACTGATGAGCAAGGGAAGCCTTTACCTTTACCTTCAGGGTAAGTTTATTTTTTAATTGCATTCCAAAGTTTTTGGAAGGATAAGTGTATGCCAATGACGACAGGCATAAAATCAAGACATTGAAATTTCTTTTTTTTAAAAAAGAAAACACTATTCATAACATATAGACCACGCGCATCAAGGAAGAGACGTGATCAGTTACTATACTTTCCCACCCTAGCCTGTTTGAAAGGAAATGGATTGGACCCTGTGGATTTGTTCATCTAGCAGAGCACCTTCCTTAGGTGCAAGGTGACTCCCCTCCCCACCGCAAAAGAGGCTTCTCCATGAATGGAAGAGCCTCTTATATCAGTGGAAGTTACCTTATGCTGGAAGAAGGGACCACCTTTAGCAGAACAAATCCATTGGACCCAACCCAATATTAGCATATCTTATAGGGTTACCAGATGTCCTGTTTTAGAGGATATGTCCTCTTTTGGTGTCTATCCTATTTTGGGCTTTAAAAAAAAACAACGGGTGACAATGTCCTCTTTTTGGGTTGGTGGAGGCTGAGCCTGTTTTGCCCCATGGTCCCCCAGTGGAGGCAAGCTTCAGCTGAGATAGGAGGGGTGTCTAAAATGAGGTTTGTCATAGTGATCAGCTGTTTGAGGTAGTCAGTTGGGAAATATATTAGGGTTACCAGATGTCCTCTTTTTAGAGGAAGTGTCCTCTCTTTTTTTGGCATCCGTCCTCTATTATTTAGCCTAAATAAATCAATTAAAATTGTTGTTATTTAAAAACAAGGAAGGTTAGGAATATTCCTAGTTAGCAGCAATGTCCACAGTTTAAATAGTAGGGGTATTTAAAATGAGGTTTGTCATAGTGATCAGCAGGGGTCATTTCCTGCAGGAGCGCACAGGAGCGGAGCTCCGGCAGTAAGGAGCCCAGGGGGTGGGCACAAGCAACAAGCCCCGCCCCCTGCTCCCAGCAGCCCTCAGTCAGAGCAAGAAGCAGCCAGGTAAGTTGCAGAGCTCCCCCTGGCTCCTCGGTCCAAAACAGTCCAGTGGCACCTTTAAGACCAAGTTTTATTCAGGTACAAGCTCTCCCTTCTCTGCGAGGACAGATCTGCACGTCCCCCACCCTCAATAGCTAGCAATCCAAAACAGTCCAGTGGAGCCTGAGCGCTGGGTGTTGCCTTCTGACACACTTCCGGTGATGTCAGGGGGTGCGGCATATGCAAATAAGTTATGCTAATGAGTTATGCTAACGAGCTCTTGCACCTCTTTTTCTACAAAACGACCCCTGGTGATCAATTGTTTGAGGTAGTCAGTCGAGAAATATGTCTTCTTTTTTGCTATTCAAAATATGGTCACCCTAGTATCTTTCAAAGCATCTACAGGCTTTGCAGGATGAGACATTTCCTTCCCCCCCTTCCACTGACCCCCCCAAAAAAAACAAAATTGTTCCTGGAGGTAAACAGCCTTCAGCAGTTGCATAGCAGAGTCTGTAGTGGGAGGGGTGGGTCAGCAGAAATCTCTGTCCCCTCCTACAAATGGAACTACCAGACAGTCCAGAGGAACCCCACAGCTGGATTCATGCCATCATATCTTAACACATTTAATTAAAGTTCTAGATTGTAATGTGGGTACACTATCAGGGCCTAAAGATTTATCTACATATTCTATATCTATGTATTCCATACCAACTTCTATAAAGAAACTGCTCGGGTTTGTTAAGCTGATCAGTAAATTTTTCCTGTATTTGACTGCAACCAACTTTTCATGCATACTCATTTTATTTTTGGATTAACCCCAGCAGTTAACTAAACAAATGGCATTTTGACATTACAAATTACGTTTGGATAATTTTTGTGCAGATTTTAATTTTTGACATTCACCAAATATCCAGAATTGGGGCCGGGGGGGGGGGCTTATTTCTGAACACAGATGGAGGGGATCAGCCTCACCGCAGAAAGTCCTATCTCAATGTGTTAACTTTTGTAACAGGACTGTCTAGGGTTCACAGGTCACCCAAACATCCCCAAATAGAGGGATTCCCACCCCAACGCCCTGCCAGCAGGTGAAGTGCTGGCAGGAGAAAAGTTACATGCCAGCATCGCACTAATGCATGACTTAGCTTCCAGAACCAGCTAGAAGTAATGTCATCGCATCTGGGGAGGCACTCTAGGATTCATCCCCAAACTCTATGGTTTAACCATAGAGTGACAGTGCACAATGGTGCACGTGTCCCCACTGTTAGAGTGAGCGACTCAGCATGCCTGGACATTGGGGAGGGGGGCACTACATCACTCTAAGTGTGTATAGGTGTTATCTCCTTGAACAGGATGTCTCCCTTTGTCTCAACCGGGGAGCTGCCCTCTGACCTCTCCTCTCCTTGTCCCCTCCTTCTCTTCACATGGCCTTCCATGGAAGCACTACAGGGCTCTTTTTGTAGAAAAAGCCCAGCAGGAACTCATTAGCATAATAGGCCACACCCAGCAGCAGAAACATATTAGCATATTAGGCCACACCCCTGACAGCACAGCTCATTAGCACATTAGGCAGCACCCCCATGTTACCAGAGGTGTGGTCATCCAGCCACGCCCACCTTTTGCTTGTTATTCTGTTTACCTTGTTTGTTGTCAAAACCCAGGGCTTTTTTTTGCAGCAGGAACTCCTTTGCATGTTAGGCCATGCACCCCTAGTGTAGCCAATCCTAATGAGTTCCTGCTGTTGGGTGTGGCCTATTATGCTAATGAGTTCCTGCTGGGTGTGGCCAACTTGGGAGCCAGCCGGAACTCCGTTCCTGTGCGTTCCTGCCCCAAAATAGCCCTGGAAACACACATGTCTCTGCAGGTCTTTCCTACAGATACAATGCCCTTATACTCCCACACACATGATGCCAGACAAGCTGGCCATTTGTCATAGAGAAACTACTCTTTAGATTAGGCTTCCTTCTGTCCTTTTACTGCAAGCTGAATGTGAACTGGATCTGCTTGAATAAATGTAAAGGTTACCTTTTTTGCAATATAATTCTTGGGAGATTTATTTACTGCACTCAGGATCATGCTTCTATGACTGGGCAAACTCTGCTATATTAACTAAATATCCCAACCCCCAACCCCCCAACTTGCTTACATAAAGGTTCTTAAAAGAAAGAGCCAAATGTAGTTTTGTGGGCTGTACAGCATATGAACCATGTCTCCAGGTAAAGTTGTCAGCTCCGAGCGGGGTAATATCCAGAGGTTTTGGAGGTGGCGCCTGGGAGAGTGGAGTTTAGGGAGGGGAGGGACGGAGATAGGGTATAAGGCCATATGTTGGGATTCTTTTAAGTCAGCAGAGTATTAAGAGACTGAGTCCATGGTGTGTATTAAAATATAAAAGTTTACTATAAACCTAACATGGGGAAAAGGTACACAGGATATAAAATAACAAAGAGCTACGTCCTTACAGTTAAAAGGTAAAACGGGAATGGCCGGCGTCTTCTTCCTTAGAACAAAGAGAGGAAGAAGAAGCCAATATGCTAAATACCTGACACATTGGTTTCCAATCAGACTAGCAAGTTAGCTCCAAAGTTCCCGGGCATTCTATTGTCTAAACAGATTGGTTACAAACAAACATGTGACTTCCTGTTGATCATAACAAACATCATTAACCCCGTAAATACTGAAGTGTTTTGACTTGTAATACCCAACACCATGCAATCCACCTTCCAAAGCAGCCATTTTCTCAGCAAGAAGTGGAATAAATGTTTTAATAAATAATCAAGTTACGTAGTCTGAAGATCAGCTGTGATTTTCAGAGCTCTCTACCCCCCCCCCAGCGGTTGGCAACACCATCTCCAGGGCATTCTTTGGTGTGGAATTCCACAGTAACCCTGGGTAAGTCGCAAGGTCCTTTCTATAAAAATGTAATCTACTGTTTGCTTTCACAAAAGGAATCTGGAATGTGTATGCCCTGCTTCTAGCCCACAACCAGTGTACTGGGCCTACCTATATATGCTTGTCTCACACATGCACACAACATATACATGCACAGAAACCACATACACATGGACTCTCTCCCCATGATCATGAATGTTCATTCCTAGTTATTCCCAGTCAGAGGGATGGATACTCTGCATGTTCAGAATATATGCATGCAGGTGCTGTGCCCATATGTGGCAACTATACATTGGAAGAGGCATTGACGAGCAGAGCAGTACATTGGCTCTGTACACAGAGACATCAAGAGTACAGAGCTATCACTCCTTATCAAAGGTAGAAGAGGTCCATTAGTGGCTATTAGCCACAAGGTATAGATAGGAACAGGGTGGGGCAAGTGATGGTCTGCATTCTTGGTGCTTGGGGGGGCCAACAGTGGGAGGGCTTCTAGTGTCCTGGTCCCACTGCTGGATCTCCTGATGGCACCTGGTATTTTTGGCCACTGTGTGACACAGAGTATTAGACTTGAGGGGCCATTGGCCTGATCCAGCATTGGCTTCTCTCTTATGTTCTTCAACCTGCTTCTGTTCACATTCCCCCTCCTGATGGCACCTGGGTTTTGGCCACTGTGTGACACAGAGTATTAGACTTGAGGGGCCATTGGCCTGATCCAATATAGAGTATGTTCTTATGTAGAACCTTCTTGTCTCTATAATGTGATCCCCATCCCAAGGGAACAGAATGCATGATGCTGAGAATTTGGCTCATTCTCTTATGGAGTGCAAAATGCAAAGTCATGATTGTGCCTACAAAGGTTATATGCATACATTAATACATGTGCAGTGCTCCCTGCAGAGTTTGCCTGTATGTACAGATGGGAATTTGGGGACGGGGACACATGAGAAGTGGGTGAGATCCTGCACCGAAGCAGAAAGAATTGCTGCTGCATATCACCTTGCCAATCTTAAAACTACAGACAGATTCTCTGAGACCGATTTTACACAAAAGGTGCGCCGTGGTCGCGCCTCCCTTTGCCCCGCTTCTATTGGTCAATTTCCCACTCGAAGCCGCACAGCCGCATTTTGACCCGTGCCTTTGCCCGATTTTCCCCGCAGTTTCATGATCCTAAAAAAAACAGGATCATGAAACTGCAGGGGAAAATCGGTGAAAGCCGCGGGTCAAAATGCGGCTGCGCGGCTTCGAGTGGGAAACTGACCAATAGAAGCGAGGCAAAGGGAGGCGCGACCGCGGCGCAGCTCTTGTGTGCAATCGGTCCTAGTCTGCGTCTGGTATGCTGACTTCAACATGCCTATTAAATACTAACTAAGCCATAGCTAAGTGATGTACTTTATTTTAATGGTTATATTACTGAAAGATCTGTTGACTGTATAATCAATTTTGTTGTTGATGATGTTGCCACTCAGTTGCCTGTCTGGGAAATGGCTGTGAACAGGGCTACAGTCTCACAAGTATCTGGGACATGTTTATGTTTCGAACTGATGGGCACCAGCATCCAAGGGCACTGTACTAATTGTGGGGGAGGGGACATATTTAGTGCTAGCGATACACAGGGCTCGGAAAGAGTTCAAATACCTAGGCAACGGCACCCAGGACAGTCAGAACTGAGCCTGTTTCCAACTTCAGCAACTCCACTGAAACTTGGAAATACAATTATTAAGACTTTAAAAGACATTCTATTTGAAATTCGTCAGAAGAGAAAGAGCTATAAGGATTTAATTTCTTTCCTTCAAACAAATGGTGTACAGTACAGGTGGGGGATCCCTGGAGGTGTCATTTTTAAAATCAACGATAGAAGAGAGAAGATAGACTCCATCTTCAAAGCCAAAGAATTTTTGAGATGTCAGCTGGGATCGGGGGAAGAATCTAAGGAGGAAGAAATTAGTCAAGTGACTCAGCTGCCTCGGGAACGGATGAGGACTCTGCAGTGAGCTTCAGTTCCATTATCTGGCCTTCCAGGGCCAGATTCTTTTAGGATTGACTGATTTGATCTCCTTGCAGTCCAAGGGACTCTCAAGAGTCTTCTCCAGCACCATAGTTCAAAAGAATCTATTCTTCGGCGCTCGGCCTTCCTTATAGTCCAACTCTCACAGCCATACATGACTACTGGAGAAGGAAATGGCAACCCACTCCAGTATTTTTGCCAAGAAAACCCCATGGACAGTATCAACTTCTGCTGAGAAGCTTCCAATCAACGAGGCTATAATGATTTCATGTTTTTGGTGTGTGTGTTTCTTTAAATGTCTAGTTTGACTGCAGTACTGGGTGATAGAGGGAGACAAGTGTGGTAGTCAGAACTGAGCCTGTTTCTATTAATGGGATCAGCAGAGGGAAGCAACCAGGTACCCTCTATCACACCAAGATTCAACTCCTGCTGAGAAGCTTCCAATCAACGAGGCTATAATGATTTCATGTTTTGGTGTGTGTGTTTCTTTAAATGCTTAGTTTGACTGCAGTACTGGAAGAAGGGTGATAGAGGGAGACAAGTGTGATGTGATTGACTGATGACTGAGAGTGTGGGAGGAGGGGTGTCTATGAGAGTGATTCTGTGTGTGACGTTTGAAGAGAGAGCATAGTCTATGAGACTATGGGAGTTTTTGAGTCTATTCTGTGTGAATAAGACAAAGAGTTTAGTCTGTGTGAATATGAGTTTTGAGTCTATTCTGTGTGAATAAGACAAAAAGTTCAGCCTGTGTGGCTATATAGATGAGAAAGTGATCAGACTGAGTGTCTACACCTGTCAGAGTGGAGTTTTGGGAGTTTGAGAGACTGTGACACCAAGCTTTGTCAGTTATATTTACAAGTTCCTTTCATCAGCAACAGTTCAAAATAACCAGAAACCCATTTTGTTCTTTATTAAATAAATCATTTTTTTGTTTAAACTAATCTGAGAAATCAGAATAGTCCTTCTTCAGGGCCCCATGGTCCTCTGAAGTGCCCAGACCCAAGGTCTTTCTACCAAAAAAGATATTTGGAATTTTTAATTCCTGGTGGCAGCAGAAATCTACCAAGTTTAGGTACACTGAGAATGTTTTAAAGGTAAAACCGTCTCCCCAATAAGCAAGGATGCCACAGAGGCCCCCTTCTGATGGAGTTCAACTTCAACTGACCCTTGCTAAAAGCCTTGGGGCTATACTGGATCCAGCTTTATTACTGGAGAGGCAAGCTAATGCAGCTGCATGAAAGGCTGTCTTCTAGCTAAACTAGCCTGTAAAATGGCCCCTTACCTTGATATGCCTTACCTGGCCATCTAGATCCATGCCACAGTAACCTCAAGACTAGACTACTGTAATGCATTGTAGAAGTAGAAGAAGTGGAAGTCGACATAGAGGAAGAAGTGGAAGTTGGGGAGGAGGAGGAAGAAGAAGTGGAAGACAAAGAAGAGGAGTACGAAGAGGAGGAAGAGGAAGAAGAGGAAGAAGAGGAGGAGGAGGAGATTGCATTTATACCCCACCCTTCATTCAGCTTACAATCTCTTTCCAAAAAATCTTTCCCTTCCCCTCCCCAAAAAAGACACCCTGTGAGGTAGGCGGGGCTGAGAGAGTTCTTTCAAGGACTGCTCTTGAGAAAACGCCTCTGAGAGAACTGTGGCTTGCCCGAGGTCACCCAGCAGCTGCATGTGGAGGAGTGAGGAATCAAACCCGCATCTCCCAGATTAGAGTCTGTGCTCCTAGCCACTACACCAAACTGGCTCTCTGTATATTGCTCTCCCCTCAAAATCAACTCAGAAACTCCGACTGGTCCAGAATGCCGTAGCTCAGCTGTTAGTGGGAGCTACACGGTGCGTGCCTATTACGCCCACTCTGCAGATACTCGGTTGGCTGCCCATTTATTACAGGGCTCCGTTTAAGGTATTGGCTATCATACACAAAGCCCTTCGTCACCTTGGCCTGTCTTATTGACGGGATGGCCTCTCCCCCTATGCTCTGTCACGACAACTCCACTCGGGTCAGCGGGGGCTTCTGCAGGCGCCAACCGGCAAATGTACAAAACCGACAACTGCCTGTACACGCACTTTCTCGATTGTGGCCCCCGCTGTATGGAACGGCCTGCCCGAGGAGGCCAGGAAAGCTCCGCCTCTCCTGGCTTGCCACAAACTATACAAAACGGAATTATCCAAGAGGTCTTTCCTGTGCAGTCAATAGGGTTGCCCTGTTCACAAACTTGCTTGGAGAAATGATTAGAGACTGTGGCCTGTGCTGCCGTGTGTCGCTTATTGTGAGCAGGACCCTCTCTATGTAATTTCTGCACTGCTTCATCCTTCATTCCGACCTTTACTGGCATAAAAGGTGCTGATAGATTACAATCAAGAATAAATACAAAGGTCTGATAGATTATGAGAACAGAGACATAAAACAGTTCATTGAGATAGTGACCAATAACACAGATCACGTATGCTCTGATTCAGTTCTTTCTGGTGGTTCCAGAGTTTCAGAATCCTAATGCATTGGTTATCGAATGTCCCATTTTGTTAATTTTGCTGATTCGCTCTGTATAATCCACCTTGAGTCTCCGTGAGAAATAATGTAAACAAATAAAATGAGAAGCAGCCAGTCGCCACCACCTTCCAGTACAAAGTAGGAACTATGCTTTTCTCTGCAGCTAGAAGAAATAGCAGGAAGGCTGAGGAAAGGTTATAAAAAAAAATGTCATCCCATCAGCTGGGCATCTCTGTGTGTGCATTACTAATCCGTTGTGATTTTGATGGATTTCGTATGCTGCCTTGAAGGCCAAAGATGATGGGAAGGTGAGGTTAAAAAAATCTTGGAAATCATCATAATAAATAGGGTCCTCTCTCCAGCCTTTACCCGCAAAACTATATATTAGACGAGCTTCCGCGTAACGGAACAGCAAAAATAGCAAGTAATAATAGCTGTCGCAATCGCAAATCAAGCAAATGGATGCTTCTCATCACGTTATTAGCAAAAATCCATTACAGTCAAATAAGGCTGACAGTAACTGCAGCAAGCATCTAAAGTATACAGAGGATATCACTTGATAACCGTCGCATAATGCTGTTTGAGATTTACTTCGGAAATTGGCAGCTTTGCCCATAAACTATGGCATCTAGTCATTTGGGTTAACAGTGATACTCCATTTCATGCCTGATAGCTCTCGAGACGTGAAGGTAACTCGCTTCTGCCTCTGTCCATATGTTTTTATTATTCAAAACCACCTGGAGATTCCTTTAGGGATCTCCTCAGCGACAAGACTAATTTGGTCTCCGTGACAGCCTAATTCATTGATGGTGAAGACTGACAGAATAAGGAACAAAAGAGCTCGCAGCATGTCCCCCCAGTTGCGGTCTGTGTCCAGGTTTCTGGCTGAAATAACAGACATGCATACCAACTAATTGAATGCTTGGCCTGGTGAACTCGTGTGTGTGTGTGTGTGTGTGTGTGTGTGTGTGTATAAAAAGTGTTGTCAAGTTGCAGCTGGTTTATGGCGACCACATAGGGCTTTCGAGGCAAGAGACATTCAGAGGTGGTTGGCCATTGCCCGCCTCCATGTCATGATCCTGGTATTCCTTGGAGATTTCCAATGCTCCCTCTAAGCCGTGGAGTCTTGTGAGCAAAAATTCTATGTTGTGAGCTACTGGCATTAAAGCTGTGAGCGAGCAATTTGGCTGTTGCATAAATTAGTTTGCTCTGGAGGCCATCCTTCCTGAGCTAAGGCAAAAATGTGTGAGCCGGAGGCTAAAAAACTGTGAGCTAGCTCACACTAACTCAGCTTAGATGGAACACTGGAGGTCTCCCATCCAAATACTAACCAAGGCTGACCTTGCTTAGTTTCTGAGTTCTGACAAGATGAGGATATAGCCTGAGCCATCCAGGGCAGGGCAGTGAACTATATGCTGCCTCTCAGGGGTCATTTCATAGAAAAAGAGGTGCAGGAGCTCATTAGCATGACTCATTAGCATAACTTATTTGCATATACCACACCCCCTGACATCACTGGAAGTGTGTCAGAAGGCAACACCCACTGCTCAGGCTCTACTGGTCTGTTTTGGATTGCTGGCTATTGGGGGGGGGGAACTTGCCGATCTGTCCTCACAGAGGAGGGAGAGCTTGTACCTGAATAAAACTTGGTCTTAAAGGTGCCACTGGACTGTTTTGGACCGGGGGGGGGCTCTGCAGCTTACTTGGCTGCTTCTTGCTCTGACTAATGGCTGCTGGGAGCAGGGGGTGGGGCTTGTTGCATGTGCCCACCCCCTGGGCTCTTTATTGCCAGAGCTCTGCTCCTGTGCGCTCCTGTAGGAAATGACCCCCTGCTGCATCTATACTTATTTAAAGGACAACACCAGTATGCAGGGCTTTTTTTGTAGAAAAAGCCCAGCAGGAACGCATTAGCATAATAGGCCACACCCAACAGCTGAAACTCATTAGCATATCAGGCCACACCTTGACAGCACAGGTCATTAGCATATTAGGCCACACCCCCATGTTACCAGAAGTGTGGTCATCTGGCCACACCCACTTTTTGCTTCTTATTCTGTTTACTTTGTTTATTCTCAAAACCCAGGGCTTTTTTTGGAGCAGGAACTTCTTTGCATGTTAGGCCACACACCCCTAATGTAGCCAATCCTAATGCGTTTCTGCTGTTGGGTGTGGCCTATTATGCTAATTAGTTCCTGCTGGGTGTGGCCAACTCAGGAGCCAGCCGGAACTCCGTTCCTGTGCGTTCCTGCCCAAAAATAGCCCTGCCAGTATGCATGCATTTTTCTACTCACTCGTGACTTTATGAATTAAAAGAAGAAAACTTTTTTTCTTGAAAGTACAAAACAGTACCCATTTAGATGACAACTAGCTGTGCATGTTTGTGTGTGTAAAGTGCTGTCCAGTCGCAGCTGACATGGTAACTCCATAGGGTTTTCATGGCAATAGATGAACAGAGGTGGTTCGCCATTGCCTGCCTTTTGTGTCATGACCCTGGACTTCCTTGATGGTCTCCCATCCTAGTACTAATGAGGGCTGACCCTGGTTAGCTTCTGAGATCTGGCAAGGTCAGGCCAGCCTGGGCATCCAGGTCAGGGCACCAACTAGCTACACAGCAGCAAATACAAATCCCCATGTGAGTAATTTCCACAAGAAAACTGTATTGACCTTATATGGCTGTTACTTTAAATGATTCACCCAACAGTAGTACTTCAGCGCCCTCAGGTCTACCCCACATATAGGTCGATTTCACATTACCTTTTTAAACCGTGTGGTTTCTGTTATTGGCTCGTCATGGAGGAAACCGGTACAAGGACAGCTGTTTCACACAGCATTTCCCTTCGGTAAGGAGCCGTCTCTGAAGCGCTGTGGCCATTTCAAACTGTGCCACTTTCTTTTCCCACCATTTTTCTCCACGCGCACAATCTCCTGAGAGGGTTTTTTTTTTTGGAACATTTTATTGGGAGCGCTATGACGCTGATTTGATGTCCTGTTATAGTGCTATAGCACTCCCAATAGAACTTTATATATAAAAAAAGAGGAGAGATTGCGCACCAGGGGGAAAAGGGCACAAAAAACACATCACTGGAGGAAGCGCTACGGGGCATTTTACACAGCCCACTGTAGAGATTCAGATCTGGAAGAAGGGATTGAAGACCTGAGGAAAGCAGTTTTCGTCAACAACGCCTCAGACATGCTTCCCAAACGGGAGACAACTGGCACTGTATGAACAGGTAAATATATTCCATTAGGAACCAGTTACTAAAACGGGTCTGTCTGAAATGACAGGGGGGAAAACGTTAGTAACCAGTTCCTTAAACGGAATAGGCAGGCTGTCTGAAATCCTTCATAGTAGCAGGCTGCATGCAGATACACAGCTGTGTATGAAGAACTCCACACGAAATTCACAATTGGTGCCGTTATTACTCATAGAACTGGAAGGGGTTTCATAGTCCATCTAAGCAAACCTCCTTCTCAAGGCTGGAAATCCAGAGTAGTTCAGTGGGGCCTCAGCAACCTGAGCAGAATCCTGCTTTTGCAGGCAGGTCTCCTTTGCTGGATCAGTGCAAAACAAGGTCTTTATCACAATATTGTGATACAATATGCGTTTGAGAGCCAGTTTGGTGTAGTGGTTAAGTGTGCGGACTCTAATCCGGGAGAACCGGGTTTGATTCCCCCACTCCTCCACTTGCACCTGGCTGGACGGCCTTGGGCAAGCCATAGTTCTGATAAGAGCTGTCCTTGAAAAAGAGCCGTTTCTGTCAAGAGCTCTCTCAGCCCCACCTACCTCACAGAGGGTGTCTGTTGTGGGGAGGGGAAGGGAAAGGAGTTTGTAAGCCGCTCTGAGACACCTTTGGGTAGTGAAGGGTGGGGTATAAATCCAATCTCTTCTCTTCTTCTTCTTCTAAAACGGGGTTTGATCCAGTCAACTTTCTCACTCAAACTTGCCCAACACGGTTGCCAGCTCTGGTTTGGGAAATTCCTGGAGATTTTGGAGGTGGAGCCTGGGGAGGGTGGGGTTTGGGGAGGGAAGGGGCCTCAGCAGGGTTATAATGCCAGAAGAGAGTCCACCTTCCAATGCAGCAATTTTGCTCCAGGGGAACTGATTTATGTTGTCTGGAGATCCGTTGTATTTCCTGGCGATCTCCAGGCCCCACGCTGGAGGTTGGCAACCCTAGCAATTCTACTTCATACTATGGCCCACATCCTTCTTTCTCTTTTTACCAGTGGAATAACTGGCTCAATCCAACACACGCGCCAGTACCACACACTGAATAATGCACAGTCAATCCACTTTCAATGCACTTCGCAACTGGATTTTACTGTGCAAAACAGCAAAATCATTTTGCAAGCCACTGCTAAAGTGCACTGGAAGAGGAATGAAAGTGCATTATTCGGCGTGTGTGAAAGTGGGAGTTTCAAGGTACTGCTGGTACTGCAAAGCAAGGAGCTCCTTGGGAATGACGGTGTCGAGTTCCCCATTCCTCCCCTCCTCTCCTGACAGCCCCTCCCCTCCCCTCCCCGCACCACCAACAAAAGATTTTCTGGCTTAGAAGAGGTTTCAACAGAACATATATCTGGCAAGAAAAATAAATTTAAGTGACATGATAAATGACTTCTGTGTCAAAAGTTTTCCATTTTAATAACTGCAAACCTTAAAATGGGTGGGAGTCCCCTAATGGGAGGGTTTGAAAACTTTCAGGGGGGAAAACACATTGCTTTTGGCTTATTTTTCCATAATGTATAAAACAAGTGACATAAGTCCAGTTAATTATTTAGATCCAACTCCGTAGGAATGACAGATGTACGAGACTGTTTTGGAATATATTGACAAAATAGCTCCATGTGCTATACATAGAAATTTGTGACGCTTTCCAAGGGCTTCTGAGATTTTACCAGGCAATAACTCACATATCTCCAAACCTACTTTGATAGAATTGAGGGCAAGAAACATGCTCTTTAAAAAAGAAATCGGAACTGAGATTATCCAAATGCAAACTTGGTTCCCAATACAAGTTCCTAGCTCATCTTGAAAAGAGAGTAAATCGGGTCAGCACAAATCTGGATCCACTAAACCAATCCCGGTAGACCATCCAAGTATTCTGCCCTGCACATTTTTTAAAATGTCAGGCAGGCAGGCAAAAAGAAGGGCTGTATAAAGTCCATAATGGGCTACCATAGTGGAATCCTTGAAGATAGTAACAACTACAATAACCTTTATTGGCATGACTTCATACATATGCTCAATCAAGAAGAAGATGAAGAAGGGGAGGGGGAGATTGGATTTATACCCCGCCCTTCATTACTCAAAGGAGTCTCAGTGCGGCTTCCAAGGAAGGGAACATTACCCCAGCTTTTAAAACCACCCTGTCCTCTTAACAACATGACAAATAAATTTAGCCACAGTCTCAATAACCTCAGAGTCATAAGTGGCTAGTAGATGGGAAATCTTGCCATGATCAGATTGGCCATCATACTTTTGAAGCAGAGAAGAAGAAGAAGAGAAGAGATTGGATTTATACCCCGCCCTTCACAACCCAAATGTGTCTCAGAGCGGCTTACAAACTCCTTTCCCTTCCCCTCCCCACAACAGACACCCTGTGAGGTGGGTGGGGCTGAGAGAGCTCTTGACAGAAACTGCTCCTTTTCAAGAACAGCCCTTATCAGAACTACGGCTTGCCCAAGGTCATTCAGCCAGGCGGAAGTGGAGGACTGGAGAATCAATCCCAGTTCTCCCAGATTAGAGTCCGCGCACTTAACCACTATACCAAACAGAGGACCTAGATAAATTGCACAAATATCACAATAAAGTATACAATGCTGGAAAGCATTTTCAATATTTTCTGTCCTTTGAATCACAAACACAAAACCTATTAGAATATGGAATTTTCTTAAACCTCCTAAGCTATACGGCAGAAGGAAGGACATTAAAACGGGCTAACGTAAAAACTCTACAAAGGTAAGGGGAGGTCGAACAAGAAAAATATTCTGCCAAGGAACCACTTGGGGCAAACCCCTACCTCCAAGGGGAGAATCTGCCCGAGGTGAGGCTTCTGAGTTCTTGCAGTTCAATATCTATAAGTCTGTGTTTAATCAAGGCAAAGACCGTCCTCTCAAGGAAGGAACCTAAGTCATCCAAACTCAACCCAATTACAGTGATTTTCTTTTCTGTAGCAGATAACCATGCAGATGGTTGAGACTCAGATCACATATATGCAATGACACTATTGGGACAACTCCTAAAATGTAAGCATCTTAAAAATTTGATTGTAATAATCCAGACTTTTGTCTCTAGGAGTCTCTGATTGGTCTCCAAGCATATAGCAGCATAGGAAACACACACTGGTAGCCCTAATATTTTCCTTAAGGAAATAGAATGTATTTGTTCTACTGTTTTATTATAGGCTGTAATCCAAATTGGTGCAGCATAGGGCAGTTTGGCATTTGTTTTATGACGGAACACTCTAAGGCAGGGGTGTCAAACATGCGGCCCGGGGGCCAGATGAGGCCCCCAGAGGGTTTCTATCAGGCCCACAGTGGAACTGGCTGTCTTCTGCTTCTTCTTCCAGTTCTGCCGCCAACTTGAGATGTGGTTAAGTCAGGGGTAAAAAGAGTGCATGCAGAAAGGACCCTTGTATATTTCAACAAAATCAAGCTGTGTTTGGCTACTGGGATTTGGCCGCTCAAATAAATAGTTTCTCAGGTTATCTCGGATCATAAGCAACACTTGGGAACATCTGGCCTGATGCAGATCAAGAGCTGCTGTTGCTGCAGCCTGGATGTTTTGTTCGTTACTTCCCGGTTCTAAGTTTTCATCCAAAGCCAGTAGGCACTTGAGTGTGTTTGTCGGTGTCTGAGCTAACGGTATTTCCTTCCAAATTCAGTGATGTAACGGGTACTTATTTTTGTCTCTCTCGTTTGTGCTTTGCAGCTTACCATGTCTGCTAACTTGCGACATCTGTTAGTAGCGTCATCAGTCAGTTGCTTCTTTTTAGGACTCCGTAGACTCCGTTTCACACTATGTTTTATTCTCTCATTTGTAGTGGATTGTAAGATGCATTACACAAAAATGCATTCTGGTCTTTTCCACATTTGCCTGCCACTTCGGATTTTCTTTTTCTTTCTTTTTTCTTTTTTTAAGGTTTTATTTGTAAGTTTTCAAGTTAACATACAAAAGAAAAATATTCGAATCTTGTACAACAAGATAATATAGACTTTGGAGTCATATACAGTAATTATTATCTAATACTGTGATTGTTATCTATCTAGGTATAAATTTTCTTCCATCTACATTTAAACAACGCTTCATCTCTACCCTGTAAGATTGTAGATAACTTGTCCATTTCTACCACATCTAATACTTTGTAGATTAATTCCTTTCTGGAGGGTTCGAGTCAAGGCGATTTAAATGCACGGCAAAACAGCATCCGAATAACCCCGAGGCAACAGCAGGCTGAAACCAGGTTGACCACTGAAGGGAGGGAATGTAATGCAGAGTGGGGGGGGGACGGAATAAAAAGAAGGCTGAACTCGATTTTAGTGCAGAATGGGGGGGAGGGGAACCTTGGATTTAAAAGTGCAGAATTGCTTGGAGAACTCTGTGGTGAATATGGATTAAAAGGAGAGTGAGGAAAGGGCTTCCTGGAAATCTGTGCTTCCTGGGGATAACTGACTCCCTTGATTCTCCCTTGTAGCTTCCTTCTGACTAGCCTCCTTGTTTTCTTTTTAAGCTCCCTCTTTTGAAATCAAATGCGATGGTTTTGGATTTGGTGGGCAACTTTCCACTGACATGAAAGCTGAACTTAATAGCATTGTGGTCACTGGTTCCCCAATCAGATTATGCTCATATTCTCTCGTCTGGTGGACCTCTGGTCCCACTGGTGGGCCTCCTGGTGGCACCTGGTATTTTGGGCCACTGTGTGACACAGAGTACTAGACGGGATGGGCCATTGGCCTGATCTCTTATGTTCTTATGTTTCTGCCTGTTCAGGACAGCAGAAATGGAAGGGGTTGTTAAGCAGCAGGTGAGCCACAATGCAGCTCTCCCTTTGTCACAAACGTGGCATTTACATATGCCCTAGAGAAAATGCCAGGTGAGCCCATTTTTCTGCACAGGTGTACATCTCTGGGTTATCTGCAGGAACATCCAACCCAGCCGATAAGAGAAATCCTTACAGCTGTGTAATAGATAACTGAAATCTTGCCACTGAAATATTGCAGGACTTTGGGGGTGGGTGGGAGAGAATTGTGTTTCATTGAAAAGTTATTATTGTAATAGATTTTCTGCTGAGGCGAACTAATCCCAAGCATTAGAATCATAATATCTCTATTTTCTTCGAGCTTTGTTACTTTAGACTCTTAAAAGGAAAGGCTGCTGTGGCATTTTCTTCCCGTCATCCTGGATAACCATTAAAACTCTGAAAAGATGTTCACAGGGGAGGCAGGCATAAGAGGGCAGTGGCGCAAAAAAAAAAATCATCCCCCCCCCGATAACTTGTTTCTGAGAGAGACACACCTGGGGGGGTTTCTACCGGTCTCATCTTGCTCGAACTGAGCTGAATCCAGATTAAGTCAGAAAATGAAATAATTTGGTGCGGTGTCAACTCCATTTCTGGCAGGCAACGGCTATTCCATTATCACTGGGGAACTTCTGGCAGCGCAATAAAGCTTCCGTAATCCTTGCCTACACTGAAGTTGAGCTGGAAATAAAGAGAAAGCTTTGCAGTGTTTACCGCAGCATTTATAGACCTATCGTTTTTAATACAATGGTGCTATAGACAGGTCCATCCACTCGTGCTTGAACGGTGGTTACAGGTGAAATGATAGGGCCAAACGTCAATCGAATATAAAATGCATACATCTAGACAATTCATAAAGAGCTGACCACTCAGTACCTTAAGATGAAAATGGCCACATAGTTCCGCAGGGCCTGCAAGACGGAGCTCTTCCACCAGGCTTTCGACTAGGAGCCGCCACTACCACCATCACCAACAAACCCGGCTGATAATTGGGAATGGAGTGGCCCTATGCCTATCGCACTTCAGTGGCGCGGTGGATCGGTACCGTTCAGAGGTCATTTCGGGGGGGAACACGGGGGAACGCAGTTCCCCCGGGTGAGGTACGGGGGGCGGGGCACATGAGAGCAACAGCATCGAGCACTTTCTGTAATTTTGTTTTATCCTGTTTTACTTGGTCTTATGTATTGGCACATGGTGCCCCTGTTCATTAGCCACCCTGAGCCCATTCATGGGGAGGGCGGGGTAGAAATTTAAATAGATAAATAAATACATACATAAATACTTGTGCCAAAAACGATGGCATACAGGCCATACAGGCCATACAGATCGGCCGCTTCAAATCCTTAGGATTAGGACTGCCCACTTCGTGTTGGGAAATCCCCAGAGATTTGAACAAAGACCCTGGGGAGAGGAGGGATGCCATGGCGGTCACCCTCCAGAGCTTCTACAGGGGAACTGGTCTCTGTAGTTTGGAGGTAAACTTAAATTCTGGAAAAACTCCAGACCACATCTGGAGGCTGACAAGCAACCCCATTGGGCTATAAATCTACTGCATCTACAATCAAACGTACCTTCACACAACGAGGCGGGCCCATAGCTATGGTGTGGCCTTTGGGGGCTCCACCCCCTTCTTAAAGGCCCATCCCCTCAAGAATTTCTCCTGTGAATGCTTTTTAAAATCATTTTTAAAAGGTGTGTGCTTCTTTAAGCAGATTGGGGTGCTGTAACTGACTAATTCCTGCACTGAGCAAGGGGGGGTGGAGTAGGTGACCTCTAGGATCCCTTCTGTGTCAAGAAACTGGTCTCCTTTAAGAGAGTTTTTTCTGTTAGCTTTCTTGACTATAGAAGTCATCGCCCCTCACCTTCTGACTTGAGATGAGAATTGTTGCTTAGGCTGGCGGAAGTGATTAAGTTGCAGCAGCTGAGAACTGTCATCTCAAATGGTTCACAGCTTGCAGTTTAGAGATCTGTCCTGGTAACAGCTTTCTGTTGGCTGAATGGCTTTTCTTTCTGCACTGAGAACTTCAGCCCCACTGGGGGGGGGGGGATTTGCCCCGCAAGCCGCAAAATCCTGGCTATGGGCCTGCAAGGAGTTCAGGGAAGTTCCACTCTCCTGGCTTTCCACAAACTATGCAAAACTGAATTGTTTAAGAGACCTTTTCTGCGCAGGTAATAGGGTTGTGCTGTACATATTGGTTTCACAGATTTGCTTGGATAAAGGATTAGGGACTGCGGACTATAGTGCTGGGTTTGGCATATTGTAAGGGGGATCCTATTCATGTAATTTCCGTACTGCTTAATGTACCCGGTGAATACCTATGCTCTGCTTCAGTTCTTCCTGGTGGTTCCAGACTTCTAAAATCCTACTGCATTGGTTACTGAATGTCCCATTTTATCAACTGTAACGACTCACTATGAGTACCTGTGAGAAAGGCTGACTATAAATAATGTGTGTACACCAGTTTGGTGTAGTGGTTAAGTGCGCGGACTCTAATCTGGGAGAACCAGGTTTGGTTCCCCACTCCTCCACTTGCAGCTGCTGGATGACCTTGGGCAAGCCATAGTTCTGTCAGAGCTGTTCTCTCAAGGACAGTTCTGGAAAGAGCTCTCTCAGCCCTGCCTACCTCACAGGGTGTCTGTTGTGGGGAGGGGAAGGGAAAGGAGTTTGTAAGCCGCTTTGACACTCCTTTGGATAGTGAAGGGCGCGGTATAAATCCAATCTCTTATTTCTTCTTCTTCTACTAAATAAATAAATAAATAAAATACATGAAAATGACATTGGAAGGGTAATACCCAACCCTCCAGATCTGTTCCCCGCAAATGAAAACTTTCCTTCCCCCAACGTCGGCAAGAAAATCTGTTTTACTTTCACTCACGTAGGGCCTTTTGACCAGTAATTTCAGGATGAAATTAATTCAACTGGCGTAGTTATGACAACAAATTCTTTAATTGACTGATACTTTAACACTATTAAATTTATATTTAGTTCTTTTTCCCCCCGTAAGCAAAAGGGGGTGGCAATCATAATTTTCAATACTAAGAAAAACTCAATTAAGGAAAAATGAGAGTAGACCTCCGAAGATCAGACAAGAAAAGAAAGCTCAACCAACCAACCCCAGTACAGTGGAACAATTTCTTAGGATTTGCCCCCTCACAGAAAGAGTTCCAATTTAACAAAATCAATTTCCTGAAATGAGTGAAATGAGGTACAGTCGCCTCTTAAATAAATTATAGTTGAGGTCACGTTAACCGAATTATTCTAAACCTAAATGCACTCATGTTAGTGACTCGCACGAAATTGGACTAAGCTAGCTAAGGAACTGATTTAGGGCTCCGCAACACAAGACCCTGGGAATTCAATGAACAAAGCTCAGCAGTTCTGTTTCCTCTAAAACTAAGTTGCGCAGCACGCAGTTCTGTTTCCTCTAAAACTAAGTTGTGCAGCGCCTGGATTAGGGTTGCCAGGTCTAGTTTGGGAAATTCCTGGAGACTTTGGGGTGGATCCAGGAGAGGGTGCGGTTTAGGAAGGGGAGGGGCCTCGGCGTGGTACAATGCCATAGAGTCCACCCTTCAAAGCAACCATTTTCTCCAGGGGAGCTGATTTCTGTCAGCTGGAGATCAGTTGTAAAAGCGGGAGATCCCCAGGCCCCACCTGGAGGCTGGGAACCCTAGCCCGGATCAGGACAGCAATGCAAGAGGAAACTGGCCTTAAGCTTGCCCTTTGTCATTTTCCTAACCTAAAACCCTCTGGATCAACGTCATTTGGTATGATGAACTGAGGTCGAGGAAGCTCTTAAAGTGATTTCTTTTATTCAGCTCATAACTTAACACAGGACAGCTTACACACAGAACAAGCTAACTTTATACATTTTGAATGAAGAGAACCACACCCCTAAATAGATAACAACCAACCAGAGAAAGGTGCTTAGGACCAATCAGAATTGTTCCCGCCAAAAATCAATGTCTCTCTGGATTGGCCTTTCAGCAGCATTGACCAATACAGTCTTGTATTCTGTGATGCTGCACTTCTATGGAGCTGTACCTAAAGTTCGTACCAAACTTTCTTGGACTCACTGCGTATTCTCCTTCACCAGCCTGCTTCTCAAACCCACCATACCAGCAGAATGCCAGAGTGAGGATCAATGGAGACTTAACAAAAGAGACAGCAGTTGAGAAGGGAATGAGAAAAGGATATCCATTATCTCCATAGTTGTTTATTCTCACTCTGGAAGTACTAAATAATGTGATCAAAGAAGATAAAAATATTAGAGGAACAACAATACGTGGACAAGAATATAAAGTGCAAGCCTTTGCGGATGATCTAGCCCTCATCTTAGAGAATCCCAGCACTTCTATAGACAGTTTGATGAAGGACCTAATGGGATTTGGCCAGATGGCGGGAATGAAAGTGAATAAACAAAAGACAAAGATCATCACAAAAAATAGAATACAATCCATAACAAAAGAGCTGGTTGAGAAGACAGGATTTCTATTAGAGCAAAGAGTGAAATACTGAGGCATTTTTTTGACAAACAAATGTAGTTCGTTGACGGAAGATAATTACATGAGGTTACTTAAAGAAATCCAAAAAGATTTAGATAAATGGAATAACTTACAGCTGTCATTCATGGGAAGAGTAACCACAATTAAAATGAATACCCTTCCTAGACTCATTTTTCTTTTTCAAACTATCCCAGTTTTGCAGAAGCAAACATACTTCCAGGAGCAAAATAAAACAACAACAGAATTTATATGGCAAGGGAAGAATCCCAGAATAAAATTGAAGGCACTACAGGACTTTAAACAGAGTGCAGGCCTTGGTCTACCAGACTGGGGAACTTATTATAAAGCGTGTGCATTGACATGGATTGAAAAATGGATAACAATCGAAAATACTAGACTGTTAAAACTTGAGGGACATGGTTTAAAGCTATCAAAAAGCAGTATCAAAAAGCAGATAATCACAAATACTTTAAAAAATCATTTGATAAGGAAAGCATTGCTGTTAGCATGGGAAAGAACGACCTCTTCGACAGCACGAAGCCAGAGAATTGAGGCGCTCCTCTCTGCCCCAATCGGTCCACCCCCTGAGAGGCTCGGTTTTTACCGAGCATAGCTGATGCCGATCGGGACAAGCAAGCGGGTCAACAAATGAAGCGCGATTAAAAGGTGTCTGTGATCAGACCGTCAAGGAGCTGGAGAATGAGACGAGCAAAGAAGCTTTAAAAGTGAGTTCCGATCCCCCCCCACCCTTAGCGGCGTCGGGAGGAATCCCAGACGTAAACAAACTGAACTGTGTTTGAAAGAGACGGGGGGGGGGGGAAAAGAAAGCACTCAAGTGTGCCAGAGACTTAGCTGTTTTCTACGGATAAGTTTGCAATTGCTGAAGAAGTGTGAAAAGGCACTCTTT
>NW_015164681.1:759627-759763 GCF_001447785.1 Gekko japonicus
CAAAAGCAGGACCCACACGAGAGGAAGCTATTGAACCTGCAAATGGAAAAAGCAAACAAAACTCTCAGATTCCAAGGGGTGCCTGAAGTACCAGGAGAAATTTTGAAAGACGTGGCAGCTGAGCTAATCATTTTAT
>NW_015164681.1:761697-780175 GCF_001447785.1 Gekko japonicus
GGAACTGCATCAGGTCCCGCAGGGCCCGGATCTCCTCCGGGAGCTCGTTCCACCAGGTGGGGGCCGCCACCGAGAAAGCCCTAGCCCTTGTGATGGCCAATTTAGCATCCTTGGGGCCCGGCTCAGTTAGAAGATTTTGGGCCCCAGACCGTAGCGCTCTTGGGGGAACATACGGGGAAAGGCGGTCCCTCAGGTAGGCTGGACCCAGACCATATAGGGCTTTATAGGTAAGAACCAGCACTTTGAAGCGAATCCGGTACGCTATTGGCAACCAGTGCAGCGCTTTCAGCACAGGCTGAATATGGTCCCTTCTAGAGAGACCCATTAACAGCCTGGCCGCAGCATTCTGCACCAGTTGCAGCCTCCGGATTTGCGACAAAGGCAGCCCCATGTCGAGAGCGTTGCAGTGGTCTAGCCTCCAGGTGACCGTCGCATGGATCACTGTGGCCAGCGACATCACGGTCCAGGTAGGGGGCCAGCTGCCGAGCCCGCCGAAGATGGAAAAAGGCGGACTTGACGGTGGCTGCCACCTGGGCCTCCATCGTTAAGGCGGAGTCCAGGTGAACTCCCAAACTCCGAACCACAGACGCAGGCACCAAAGGCACCCCATCGAAGGTTGGGAGAGGGAACCCCACTCCTGTCCCGGTCCAACTCAAGCCCAGGACCTCCGTCTTCGCTGGGTTTAGTTTCAATCGACTCAGTCGGAGCCAACCAGCCACAGCTTCAAGTGCCCGATACAGGTCATTGGGACTCGAGTCCGACCGGCCACCCAGCATCAGATAGAGCTGGGTGTCATCCGCATATTGGTGACACCCCAGCCCATAACTCCGGATAATCTGGGCAAGGGGGCGCATATAGATGTTGAATAGCATCGGGGACAGCACAGCCCCCTGTGGCACCCCACACTCTATGGGGTACCTACGGGAGCGCTGGTCCCCGAAAGCCACCCTTTGTCCCCGACCTTGGACGAACGCTGCCGACAGATCTAACAGCACCAGTGCTGCCACACCACCCCAATCCAGATGTCTTCGGAGATCTTCAGTCAGGGCGACCAAAGCCGTCTCGGTCCCGTGACCCGGGCGGAAGCCGGACTTGAGAATCTGTGGTCAGATTCTCAAGAAGACAGACCAGAGATGCTATTTTAAAAGCGACTTCAGCAACTCCACTGAAACTGGGGGATACAATCATTAAGACCTTAAAAGATATTCCATTTGAAATTTGTCAAAAGAGGAAAAGCTATAAGGATTTAATTTCTTTTCTTCAGACCAATGGAATTTCGTACAGACGGGCAATCCCTGAGGGTGTCATCGTTAAAATCAACGATAAAAGAGAAAAAATTGACTCCATTTTTAAAGCCAAGGAATTTTTCAGACGTCAGTTGGGATCGGAGGAAGAATCTAGAGATGAAGAATCCAAATAAAGAATCCAAATAAAGTGACTCTGCTACCTTTGGAACGGATGAGGACTCTGCGGTAGAAACAGGTGCAATGAAAGTTACATATGATTTCAGAGATAGAAAACCAAAGTAAAGGCAGAAGATTGCCTTGTGAAGCAAATAACAAGAAGATGCTCAGAAAGTTCTCTCATAACAACTAACATACTAACATTGAAGCTGAGACAAACAAGAACTCTACAAGTATATTGTTGTACTAACACTTTAAATAATAACACTTAGTTTAACACAGATATGATCTCCTCCTCTTGGGTTTTTAGTTTAGTGTGGGTATCTTTCCTTTATCCATAGATGTAGTCCCTACCCATATATTTTCTTTGTAGTTTTCTAGTCTTATAAAAATAAAAAAATATCCCTCCGGGGATTTAAAAAAGAAGAAGACTGCATGATAAAATGAACCCAAAATTTTTGCTATAATATTGATCTTGATCATTGGTTGCAAATATGGAAAACAAATTTTAAAATAACAAAATCAGTGTCCTTTAAAGAGAATCTATATAAAATGTTCTATTGGTGGTATATGACGCCAGAGAAATTAGCCAAAATGTACCCCGGAATGTCTGATAAATGCTGGAAATATAAGACACAGGTGGGAAGCTTCTGTCATGTCTGGTGGAAGTGTAAAGACATGATGTCATATTGGAGAAGGGTGCATGAAATGTTACAAAAAATATGTCCCCGGCGATCTCCCCGAATCGACCTCTGATTTTATTTTATCCTTTTGTCAAGTATGAATTTCTATGTATTACTGGAATATTATTTACAATCCCTTATGTACGAGTACTATGTTTTTATCTAGAATTTTAACGAGAGCGTGTGATGGCTTTTTGGTACATTTTACTCTGTGATTTATGCTGGTTTAATACTATAATAAACAAAGGAACGAATGAATAAAGCTACAGATTGTGTTCTAGAGGAGAATTACTGACTAGCAACCTAATAATATATTTTAAAAATCTCTACAGGTGGCAGAAACTACTAAATGGTATAACTGAGTCCAAAAGACTGGGCCATCACGTAACGTTCCAAATGGGCATGCTCAATGGATCAAGAAATCGAGTACTTTATTCATTTCTACCCTGTCTTTCTCCCCAGTGGGGACCCAAGGCAGTGTACATCATTCTCCTCTCCTCCTTTTTATTAACACAACCACCCTGTAAGGTGGGTGAGGCTAAGAGAGTGTGACTGGCCCAATGTCACCCAGCCAGCTTCCGTGGCACAAATGGGGATTCAAACCTGGGGCTTCCAGATCCTAGTACTACACTTGTAACCACTACACCACACTGGCTCACGGTATAACTGAGTAACTGTAACAGATCTTTCCAGTGACTGCTACCTGAGGTAAATGGCTCAGCTGCGTAAGAACTGAGAGAGGCAATGTTTGTTTGTTAATTTGGACATATTCACTAGATTTACCTCAGTTTTCAATTTCTGGGCCATGCATATTTAAACAGACAATTTCGCTGTCGAATGGAACAAACCGAGCTTTTGTTTTGAAGCTCAGAAATTACTGGAACCAATTTTGTATGCAGTTCTGCCAGGACACTAGTATAATATTCCAAGAATGGTGTCAGGTCTGTCTTCCTTCTGTCAAATCATGAGCCACTCATCCAATATTCCCTTTTAAACTCTGGAAGAAGAAATAACTACACTGAATCTTGTTCAACAAATTAGTAGGCTGTGTCATTCTGTACCACTGCTTAATTATGCATGTAAGCATTCCTTTTATCAGAGAAATACCTTTCTCACACAGGTGGCAGAGAACCAAGTTCCATTTGAAACTCAACTGATGTCTTGTTCAGAACTATTGCCTCGTGTGTTCACAGATGGCATTATTCGGACACAGGTTGGGTAAATGGTAGCCAGAGAGAACAAATTAGGTGAAACTTTTCAAAGGGATTTCGAGAAAAGTAAAAAAAAAAAAAAGTTCCAATAGGCTCCTCAGGAAGATTCCGTTCGAAATGAAAGTGGCAGGATTTCTTCCTCTGGTAAAACACCACACGTTCCCGATGGTGACCAAGATAAATTGAGTCGTCTTGAAGTCTCTGCTTGGGAAATAAAAGTAGAACTGAAGAAGTCCAATGTTCTAATAGACTGGGTACTCACAGCTAAGGAATGCCAAGTATTTGGGGGCAAATGCAGAAGCCAGCAGAAGAAAAACAGGGGAGGGGATAGTTCATTGGCACAGAAGGGTAAGCCTGACAACCTCTGCCAGGAACAAGTTGCCCAGACATAAAGAAGTGCAGCAGATATGAGAACTCTGTATTATGCGGTGGCATACCATGGACTCTTCAGCATCACATGATTCACAGGACTGAAAGGACCCAAGCTTAGCTTGACGTGACCTCACAACGTGTTTAGGTGAGTGTTTCTTTGTTGTGTATTTGGAAGCAGGGATGCCTATTTATTTATTTATTTGACTTATATCCCACCCTCCCTGCAAAGCAGTCTCAGGGCGGCTTACAAACTGTATAAAAACACTAAAACCAGAAGGTTGATAGACTAGGTACTCACAGCTAAGGAATGCCAATACTCAGCTAAGGAATACTCAGATAAGGAATGCCAACACAACTAAGGAATGCCAATAAGGAATGCCTACTCCAGCCAATGTCACAGTCTTAGGGTTGTCAACCTCCAGGTGGTAGCTGGAGATCTCCTGCTATTACAACTGATCTCCATGTTAACAGAGATCAAGTACACCTTGAGAAAATGGCCGCTTTGGAAGGTGGACTCTATGGCATTCCACCCAGCTGAAGCCCCCCCCCCTCACCAAACCCTGTCCTCCTCAGGCTCCACCCCCAAAATCTCCAGGTATTTCCCAGCCTGGAGCTGGCAACCCTACACAGTCTCAATGCCCAGTTTTCTCCACCATTACCACATTTGCAAGTGGTTTACACCTTCCCCTCTCTGGGTGAATAATGGCCAAATGGTCTGTATCAGTCAAAGCTAAGCAGACACATTTGAAAAATACAGTGATAGTGGGGATCCAAAACAGCTACTTGCCCCTGGACCAAGGGTCCCCAAAAGGGGGGGGCCTTTTGCCCAGCAAGGATTCTTATTGGCTGTGTAGATTTTTTAAAATGTCGCTTTGGCAGCAGCTGCCACCAGGATGTTGACTGTGAGACTCTGAGGGCATCCGTGCCTAGAACCTTCTCTCGGGTTTCTGTGCAATTCCAAAGTGTGATCCACACGCAGTTCCGAGCGGTACAGCCCCTTATTATCTCTGCCATCCATTGCCCACTCATCCTCCTACATGTACAAATCCAGATTTATATGGTACACTGCAAAAAACGTAGGACATTTCACAGGTGGTGAGGAAAGAAGCTGCTGCTCCCCGGGGTTTCCTAGTGCCCTGATTGCTCTGCCATTCCTTACATATTTTAAGAATAGACTGGATTTATACCCCACCCTTCACTACCTGAAGGAGTCTCAGAGCGGCTTACAACCTCCTTTCCCTTCCCCTACCCACAACAGACACCCCGTGAGGCAGGTGGGGCTGAGAGAGCTCTTTTGAGAACTGCTCGTGAGAGAACAGCTCTGAGAGAACTTGTGACTGACCCAAAGTCACACCAGAAGCTGCATGTGGAGGCGTGGGGGACCAAACCCGGTTCTCCCAGATTAGAGTCCATGCTCCTAACCACTACCCCAAACTGTCTCTCTATTCTTTTAATGATGCTGAGTGTTGGGGGAGAGAGTGATTTTAATGGTTTTAAAATATGATTTTATCACATGCATTTTAAACTGTTGGCCTCCTCGGTGGCTCCTGAGAGGGCAGAAAGGCAGCATATAGGGTTGCCAACTATGGGCTGGAAAATTCCTGGAGATTTGGGGGTGGAGCCTGGGGAGGGAGGAGACCTCAGTGGGGTATAATCCCAGGGAGTTCACTTTCCCTCGCAGCCATTTTCTCCTGGGGAACTGGCCTCTTGCACCACAGAGCTTCTGTAAATTGTCCTAATTGTCTCCTTGTGCGCAACAAGCCCTAAAAAAAACCCCACTCAGCCCAACGCAGATCTGACTGTCGCAGTTTACCTTATTTGTTCAGGGATTTCCCCCACTGCAGATCCTAAAAGTGCTTTTTGCAAGCAGGTTTTTGCCAGACTGATTTTCTGTGACATTAACCACAAGCAGATTACTGAACTGTGCACAGATGCTGGAGCGCCTGCTTATGTAGCTACGTCTCCTGCAAAGTCTTCCCCTTTGTTTGTTTTGCTAAAAAAGAAGCTTCTAGCTTGCCTTCCAGCATGTACTGTGCAACGTAGACCTCCGTACTGTATGTATTTATCATAGCGAGTATCTTAACGGCAGTCTAATGAGATCGTAGGACTATAAAAATCCAGGTTTGGCACTCACTGTGGCTGGTTTGTTACATGCCACTAAACTTAGCTAGGCTCTCCTGTGACTGAAATGTCACTTGATTTGAGATATCTGCTGGTCAGGGAAAATAGGACATAGATCTGGGATATAGGGTTGCCATGTCCTCCTGGACCACCGGCGGGGTGGGGAGGTAGGGCTGCCAGGTTGGGAGGCTTCTAAAGATTTGGGGGTGGAGCCTGGGGAGGACAGGGACCTCAGTGAGGTACAAGGCCATAGAGTCCTCCCTCCAAACCAACCATTTTCTCCAGGAAAACTGATCTCTGTAGTCTGGAAATGAGCTGTATTTCCAGGGGATCCCCAGGTCCCACCTGGAGGCTGGCATCCGTCATTGAGAAGGAATCCAGAGGGCATCTACTCTCATTTCTCTTTTTTCCCTTCTCCTACAGCCATAAAATATGGTTATCGTTCCATTAGTCCCATCACAAATCAACACATCTCATCCAACCCTCAGAGGGAATTGGGCAAAAAGGTGCTTCAATAGTGGAGGAGGAGGAGGAGGAGATTGGATTTATACCCCACCTGCCACCCTTCACTACCTGAAGGAGTCTCAGAGCGGCCTACAATCTCCTTTCCCTTCCCCTCCCCACAACAGACACTCTCTGTGAGGTAGGTGGGGCTGAGAGCGCTCTTTTGAGAACTGCCCTTGAGAGAACAGCTCTGAAAGAACTTGTAACTGACCCAAGGTCAGACCAGCAGCTGCATGTGGAGGCGTGGCGAATCAAATCCAGTTCTCCCAGATTAGAGTCCGCGCTCTTAACCACTACACCAAACTGGCCAGACAGTGCAAGAAGAGGGCTGAAACTCTCTAGAGGAGGACACGTTCCTGAACCCATCTACGGTGTGATCCATCTGCTGTCGAGCACAACCAAAAACACATAGATCCGAGTGCAGGGCCAGAGCCAGAATTTTTTTACTTCAGGGGGCATTTAAATAAATCGGGGGTTATCCCCACATGTATCCCCAGGCTGTGTCAGGAGTGACAAGAGAGTAAACACTTTCCCTATGAAAAAAGGTAAAAACGCTTGGGGCTCTTTAGCTAGGAGAAACAACAGCTGAGGGGTGATATAATCAAGGTTTATAAGATTATGCGTGGGATAGAGCAGGTCGAGAAAGAGGTACTTGTCTCCCTTTCTCACAATACAAGAACTCGTGGGCACTCCATGAAACTGCTGAGCGGTCGGGTTAGAACAGATAAAAGGAAGTCCTTCTTCACCCAAAGAGTGATTAACACATGGAATTCACTGCCACAGGAGGTGGTGGCGGCTACAAGCATGGACGGCTTCAAGAGGGAAATGGATAAACATATGGAGCAGAGGTCCATCAGTGGCTATTAGCCACAAGGTATAGATAGGGACTCTCAGTCTGGGGCAAGAGATGCTCTGTATTCTTGGTGCTTGGTGCCTGTAGTAGGGTTGGCAACCCTACTAGAACAAGAAACAAAGCCTGCCCTCCTTCTCCCCTCCCTACCAGTCGGTGGCTGCAAAAGAAGGAGAACTCCTGTCCAAGCAGAACTCAGGTTCTCATCAAAAACACAAAAACAGCAGCAGCTAAACTAGGCAACACCAGACGGCACCCACCCCGGGCAACAAAACACCAGCTCATTGGCCAGCGTAAAGGTCTCCGCTTCCCTCATGAGACCTGGATTGGTCAATGGATTCCACAGGAAACAGTGGAGGAGAGGAGTCGTCCCAGGGGAGGTAGGGATTGATTGACAGGCCTGGTCAATGGATGAGCCAACACCCAGGACTGGCATTCTTTCCTTTCCCACTCCTCAGATTGCCAGGCCTAGAAGTAGGCCAAGGGAGAGGGCATGGTGGGGCGTCTGTTGTGTGACGGTGTGACATCACTTCTGGGGGGAAACCGGAAGTGATGTCACACTGTCGGCCAATGGTCACGTTTTATTTTTCTCCCGCTGAGGCTCAGAGCAGATGCGGGAAACAGTGGCTGGGGGGCAGGGGTCTGTCAACCTTACCCTCAAGCTGCTCCTCGTCCACGGTTCCTTCATGAGCAAGGAGAACCTCTGCCCATGAAGAGCCTTCCCTTCCCCTACACCTTTAAGGTGGGAGAAACTATGCATAGGAGTCTTAGGCTGCACCCACACTCCACTGGATGTTGCCCTGTAATTGCCCTGTGGCAGTTATTTGCCATCTGCGTTTCCCTGAATGAAGCCCCCACAGAAGCTCACGACATCAGCATTCCCCTTGTGTGAAAACTTTCAACAACCCTAAAAGTCCAGTCCATAGTTTTCCTTCCCTGCTGTTTGGTGTAGTGGTTAAGAGTGCAGACTCTAATCTGGGAGAACCGGGTTCGATTCCCCACTCCTCCGCATGCAGCTGCTGGTGTGACCTTGGGTCAGGTACAAGTTCTTTCAGAGCTGTTCTTGAAAGAGCAGTTCTCGAAAGAGCTCTCTCAGCCCCACCTTTGGCAGGGAGGGCAGGGTAAAAGTAAAATAAATAAATAAATACATACATACAGGGTGTCTGATGTGGGGAGGGGAAGGGAAAGGAGTTTGTAAACCACTCCGAGACTCCTTTGGGTAGTGAAGGGCAGGGTATAAATCCAATCTCTTCTTCTTCTTCTGTTCCCTTCTCTTTCTTGGATTAGTCAAATGGATGATCTCACCAAATACGGGGCCATGTTGTGAACAGGATGATTTCACAATTCTAGGTAGCCAATCTAAGCTGGCTGTGTGAGGAGACCCCTGAGGAGAGCATGACTGTGCCAGAGACCAAGACAGGGAAACGCAAACAATTGCTGCAAACGTTTGCGGAGGGTAAGCCAAAAAATGCTGCACAAAGGAGGGATTTTTCAGAACTGCAGAAAATATTCACACAAAAAAGAGTTTGACTTAGTCCCATTTAAAGTGTAGTACTGTGAACTAGGTTCAATAGGCCTGTGTTATTTCATTTTGGAGTACAGAAGCTAGAACAACTACGCCTAACCTCGTCATTAACTTGGATATTATTTCCATTCGACATATAATCATGCATTGAAACTGCAGGATATAATATTGTCCCCCAGATTTCATTTAAACCAAACAATAAAGATCTGGAGGATCCCACACAAACAAAACATCCAGAAATAGGAATTATTAGGAATTTTTTCCCCAGACAAAATTCTGCATATCAGAGAAGTCCAATCTTCCTTACTTTCATTTAAAACACAGTACAGCCATTACTTTGACTATCAAAGTGGGGGGGGAGGGGGGAGAGGCTGTTCTTTTCAAATGGATCTGGTCAATGTTGAGAAGCACCAGTCTAGGGATTGTCAGAGTTACCCAGTAAACGCTACCACACGAGTGTCGATTTAAAATGTGCATTCATTGGCAACGCAAAAGCAGGAATCTGCCCGTCAAGTATGTGCCATCAACAATCACTCTTGAAATGATTACAGTTATTGGAGCTCAGTGTTTTAACTGCGTTACTAAAGAGCTATTTATTAGCCACGCTGCCCGCTTCATGAGATCAAGGCCGATGGCCACCAGGGCCTATTCCGGGGGGGACGCCCTGCCACCATCCTTGACTTCCAGTTGTTAAAAAAGAAAACAGAGTGCCCTCTAAAACAGCCAGCGAAGGGATGGGGGAAAACCTCAAAGCAAACTGAACTCTCTCAGCAAGTTCACCCGCTGACAGAGGGAGCAGCCGAGGCTGAAGAGAAGAAAAAGGAACAAAGAAAAGACAGAAATGTACATCATCATCTAATGGAGCTAAAGAAACAACTCGACTGTCAATTTACTGAGACGGAGACGCGGGAACAGGCTGGGGCCTTTCAATTCGGCGGCCTCCTCCCTGGGGTTAGAACCGAGACTGGTTGCCATGGATATCCAAGATTCCTGCAGCTAATGGGAGGGAGTTCTAAGGCTGGGGGGGGGGTTATCCTGGGGACTGTCTAGGACGAAAGATGAAAATGAGGCCTGTGGGTGTGGCGGTGTGGCGGTGGGAGGCGGGAGGGCAACGGGTCGGCTCCCAACCGTGTTCGAGCTGAAATTTCATTTCAAGTCACATTCATCTGGCAATCTCCGTGTCAGGCCTCGTTTGTCCTCCCTCCCCTGGTCGTCCTTTTCCAATAGCGTTGCCTTGAAAACGGTTATTATCGGAGCGCTAAATATCGCCCATAATTGGGACGTGGTTCAGGGGATTCTTTTCAATCGTGTACCTTCAACGGAGGTATAATTTGAGCAAGCCTGGGATTTCTGATTTAAAAAAACAAAACAAATCACACCTGCAGGTCCAGTTTCTAAAAATGAAGTTGCAACGTAGATTCACATCTGCTTAAGAGAGCGCGGGCCCGTAGAATTGCCAAGAGTGCGACAGGACTGAATGGCTAACAGCAACAACAACGGCACAGTGGAATTTAATAAACAGCAGGATAAGGGGAGAGAAGAACCACAACTATTCAGTCTGGAAGTTTCAAATATATTTATTTTTTTTAAATAATATTTTGGAATCTAATATTATAAGGTTTTCCTTGAATTAAAGTCAGACATAAGCACCGGTGCCATTAATGCTTGTAAATATAATCTGTAAGCATCGGGTATTATTGACCCAGCGCATTTTAAAAACAGGGTTTTAAAAATATAATTATTATCTCAACTGCTCTTCTCTGGAATCATCCCAGAAAGGGGGATATTACTTCAGATTTTTGGAAGCAAAGGCATCCATCCCAATCTGCCATTGGGAACGGAGCTACCGAGTCTTCCCGTTCCCTTTCTAGTGTCCCTCTTCCCCAGTTTAGGAGAAAAGATACTGAAGCTTACAGCTCTAAACCATTATCTTTGCAGGGGAGTCCAAGGTAGGGCTGCTGTGTCCCGGGGGTGGGTGGGTTGCTTGCTCAAAGGGCCCCTGACCTGCCGGCCCAGATCCAGCCAACGGGGGGGAACCTTGCCCCCAAAGAGTCCAGATTAAGCCAACGTGCCCGGTGTAATGATGTCAGGGGTCATTTCCTGCAGGAGCGCACAGGAGTGGAACTCCGGCAGTAAAGAGCCCAGGGGGCGGGCACATGCAACAAGCCCCACCCCCTGCTCCCAGCAGCCCTCAGTCAGAGCAAGAGGCAGCCAGGTAAGTCCCCCCTAGCCCCCCGGTCCAAAACAGTCCAATGGCACCTTTAAGACCAAGTTTTATTCAGGCACAAGCTCTCCCTCCTCTGTGACGGCAGATCTGTGCATTCCCTCCCCCCAATAGTGGAGTCCAGTGGAGCCTGAGCAGTGGGTGTTGCCTTCTGACACACTTCCAGTGATGTCAGGGGGTGTGGCATATGCAAATAAGTTATTCTAATGAGTTATGCTAAGGACTCCTGCACCTCTTTTTCTACAAAATGACCCCTGAATGACATCACCTGGGGATGATGTCATCGTGCTGGGCACATCACCGGGGGGATGCTTTAGCATTCGGCCTGAAAACTCTACGGTATCGAGTTTTCAGGCCAAATGCTAGAGCATCCCCGGCAACTTGCCTAACATGATGACATCACTTCTGGGTGACGTTATTGTGTCGTGTGCACACGTGGAGCTCTGCCCCCCCCCCCGATGCAAACAGGTAAGGAACCTGGCAACCCTAGTGCAAGACAAGGATACTATGGTATTATACCAGCTATGCAAACTCAGCCTTTTCCCACTTTCTGAACACTGTGTCTCCCACATCCCCTGCAAGGTTTACATATAATCTGAACCTTTGAGAGCCAGTTTGGTCTAGTAGTTAGGAGCACAGACTCTAATCTTGGAGAACTGGGTTTGACTCCCCACTCCTCCACACACAGCTGCTGGTGAGATCTTGGGTCACTTACAAGTTCTTTCAGAGCTGGTCTCTCATGAGCAGTTCTCGAAAGAGCTCTCTCAGCCCCACCTACCTCACAGGGTGCCTGTTGTGGGGAGGGGAAGCTTTGCAATATGTTTTCTGCAATGGGGGGTTATATAAAACCATGCAGAGTGTTCTGAACGCAACTTTGCCGTTGGATCTATACAGGGCACTGCTTGAGAGCCAGCATGGAGTAGTGGTTAAGAGCGGTGGACTCTCATCTGAAGAACCAGGTTTGATTCTCCACTCCTCCGCATGCAGCTGCTGGTGTGACCTTAGTTCAGTCACAAGTTATCTCAGGGCTATTCTCTCAGCCCCACCTACCTCACAGGGTGCCTGTTGTGGGGAGAGAAAAGGAAGGAGATTGTAAGCTGTTCTGAGACTCTGAGTGGTGGGCGGCGTATAAATCCAACTCTCCTTCTCAGCAGGTTATAATGCCACAAAGTCCACCCTCCAAAGCAGCCATTTGCTCCAAGGGAACGGATCTTGGTCGTCTGGAAATCTAGTGTGATAGCAGGAGATCTCAAGGTGCCACCTGGAGATTGGCAACCCTAAACTGCACTTCTGTGTAATGCCATATATTACACCACCAATGCGTGTTGACTCTGGAAACCTGACTGCCGTCCTTTTGCGATCACATTTGCTTGTGTACAGGCCAGTGTGGTCACGCAGATCACAACAACCAGGTGAACAGGCCCCACACAGGGTAGGAATGGCAGGCTGAGTTTGGAAAATTCTGGGAGATTTGGGGGCAGTGCCTATGAAGCAGGCTTGCCATTCCCTGGTGGGGGGTTTGCCTGTTTTAGGGGCCCCCGATCCACCGGCCTGGATATGGCTGACGGGGGAACTCCACCCCCCTAGTGGCGGGATTGCGCCAACATGCCCAGTGCGATGACATCACCCAGAGGTGATTTCATCGTGCTAGGCATGTTGCCGGGGGACGCTCTAACTCTTGGCCTAAAAACTATGGTACTGGAATATCCCAGAAAGGAAGTTCCGCCCCCCCAACAGCAGTAGGTAGGGACCTAGCAACTCTACTAGGAAGGGAGGAGTTTGGGGAGGGGAGGGAACTCAGTGGGAATGTGATGTCATTCTAGGACTTTTGTCTCACCAAGACTCTATGGCATACCACAGAGCCTGCCCTCCAAAGCTGCTATTTCTTCCAGCGGAACTGATCTCTGTAGTCAGGAGATCAGTTCCAGGAGAACTAGAGGCCACACCTTGAAAATGGTAACCCTACACAGAGAGGCACCGGTTCATGCAAGTAATACTGCCATATAAACGAAGCCCAGGTCACAAGCCCATTGGCAGTACCACTAAACCCCCGCCCGGGAGACCCGTTCCCCAACACCGGGGAATCGGGCCCTGGGGGAACCCCGCCCCAGTGTGCACGTCACAGGGAAGTGACGTTATGACCCCGGGCACGCTGGGGGCGGGGCCATGGCCATACAAGGGAAAACTCCCTTGTATGGCCGTGGCCCCGCCCCCAGCGTGCCCGGCGTCATGACGTCACTTCCCTGTGACGTGCATGCGGTGCGCGCTGGGATCCGCACAGGAGTCCTCCGCCGGCAAGGTAAGTGCCACTTGGCAACCCTAAGTACCACACACTCCTGCAGGTGCCACCCAGGATCTGAATTAGGGTTGCCAGGCCCTCCCTGGCCACCAGCAGGGGTTGGGGGTAGGGGGTTGCCAGCTCAAGGTTGGGAAACTCCTGGAGATTTGCGGGTAGAGCCTGGGGAGGACAGGGACCTCAGTGGGATCCAGCGCCATTCAGTCCACCCTCCAAAGCCTCCATTTTCTCCAGGGGAACTGATCTCTATAGGCTGGTGAGCTGTAATTCCGGAGGATCCCCAAGTCCCACTTGGAGGCTGGCATCCCTAATGTGAACGGGGCACTATAGTGATATTCTCAGGAGGCTTCTAAGCTTCCCCCCCAATGTTTTTAGAAGCCTGGTATAATTTAAAAAAAGGAAAGAATTTAAACAGCTCACGGCAAAGGCACCACACAACACCTCAGGGAGACAAGCAGCAAAAACGCTCACGCAAACTAGTCCCCCTGCACACTCACAGGCATAACACCACCACCAAATGTATCCCACGAAAGCCTTCCGACAAAATTATAAGGCAAAAAAAAAAATTATAATCCTGAGAATGTTGCCGGAGGATTTCAGGAAGACTCAAACGTTCACCCGCAAGCAACGTTTGCCAAGCAATTATATGATGTTTTAAAATGTTAATTAACCAATCATTTAATTGAGTAAAAAGCTCAATATCACCGCGTCTCAGTGGACCCCCCCCCCGAAGTTTCCTTCCATAAAAACACACAAAACCCCAGAGAATGGACTCGTCTCGGCTTTTCCAGGCCCAGACACCAACCCCACCCCCAGGATATGCATACAATTATCTGGAGGTTGGGTCGTGCAACACACCAAGAACTGGGCATGAACAGCCAGGCCCTAGATGCCCAGACAGTGGTAGACTTTTCCAGGGAAAAGTTTTGCTAGGAAAGAATGTTGTAGAGATCCTGGCTGGCAAACACCGGTTTGCTATTCTTTGTATCTGCCATTGAAGCCATCTATCAGCAAACTGCTCCAAACTGCACAGCACAGAATTAAAAGATCATGCATATGAATATTGGGCCATTTCTTTAAAATATTTATACCGCTACTCCTCGCATAAATAGCGATGAAGCAGCTTGCAGCGCAATAAAAAACAATAAAACACTATAGGCAATAATACAGTAACACATCAAATAAATAAGCAAGCAAACATAGTTGCAGACACAGGATTACAGAAGCAGCAATTGAAACATCAGATTAAATTTAGGAGAATGATCCCTAAAAGCAGCACAACGTAAAGCTTCTGAGCCCTTGACGGTATTTAAAAAGAAAAAGCGTAAGTTTGCCAAACCCCAGGTGAAGCCTGGAAATATCCCAGAATTACAGTGGCTCTCCAGACTAGGGTTGCCAAATCTGGTTTGGAAAATACCTGGAGACTTTGGGGGTGGAGCCAGGAGAGGGTGGGGTTTGGGGAGGGGAGGGGCATCAGCCTGGTACAGTGCCATAGAATCGCCCCTTCAAAGAAGCCATTTTCTCCAGGGGAGCTGATTTCTGTCAGCTGGAGATCAGTGGTAAAAGCGGGAGATCCCCAGGCCCCACCTGGAGGCTGGCAACCCTAATCAGTTCCCCTCGTAGGGTTGCCAGGTCTGGGTTGGAAAATTCCTGGAGACTTTGGGGGGTGGGTCCAGGAGAGGGCGGGGTTTGTGGAAGGGTATGAGCCTCAGCATGGAATAATGCCATGGAGTCCTCCCTTCAGAGCAGCCATTTTCTCCAGGGGAGCTGATCTGTCAGCTGGAGAGCAGTTGTAAAAGCAGGGAACCTCCAGGCCCTACCTGGAGACTGGCAACTCTATCCCCTGGAGAGTGGGGTTTGGGGACAGAAGGGAGTTCCTGGGCACTTGGACACACATGAAATAACACACTTTCAGTCCACCTTCAATGCACTTTGTAACTGCAAACAGTTGCTGAAGTGGATTGAAACTGCATTATTTCACATGTGAAAGCACCCCAGGAACTCCATGGTACTGTGGCCTGCTGAGGTCCCCTTCTGCCCCCAAACCCCACTCTACAACACACACACACACCCCCCACACACATCCATAGACATTTCCCAACCCAGAGTTGGTAGACCTAAGAGCTAAGAGAGAGCAAAAAAAAAAGACAGGAAAGCAAACAACCAAACTGGTTTTTCAAGGGAATTCAAACAGGATTGAGAAAATAAGAAACTTTTCACCAGCGCCCTAAAAACTTTGGCTTAGATTCTACGAAAGAGTTTCATGCATGCTAGGTGGCCTGTGCTACAGAGCATACGTCCTCTTCCTCAGACACTTCTGCTTGGGCGAAGAGGGTCCAGTGAAAACCACTGCTCCTGCACAAGCAAAAGCTTTAGCAGAAGGTGAAGAACGTTCCATGGTACACACAGAGAACACAGGCTCCAAGCCACAGTACTGAGCAACAGTACATCTTGTGCCCATCTCACCTGCAGCCTCTGTTCTGGTACCTGCTCTCCGGTTGCCTTTGCAGGGATAGTAGATCTTTAGCCCTGGGGCTGGGGGAGCAGAAGCCATACGGATGACATACCTCATAGACCAGTTCATCCAGCAAGGCAGTCCTCCCTGGCCTCAACTTAAAGAGGCTGGGAGGTAACTGGGCCCAGCTGCACTGCCAGCAGGTGCTGGAGCTCCTGAGGCGAATGCTGTGCTCTGGCCAGGATCCTGTGAGGAATCATTACTCTCCCAGCACTCTTGGGAATCCATGATGGGGGTCACGCACAGCCAGTCTGGCACTTGGCCACCTTCTGCTCCCATAAGAGCATTACGCTCGTGGGCACTCAATGAAATGGCTGAGCAGTCGGGATAGAGCAGATAAAAGGAAGTACTTCTTCACCCACAGAGTGATTGACACATGGAATTCACTGCCACAGGAGGTGGCGGCGGCTACAAGTACTAAATGACCCCTGGATAAACACATGGAGCAGAGATCCATCAGTGGCTATTAGCCACAGGGTATAGATAGGAACTCTCGGTCTGGGGCAAGGGATGCTCTGTGGGAGGGCTTCTAGTGTCCTGGCCCCACTGCTGGACCTCCTGATGGCACCTGGTTGTTTTGGCCACTGTGTGACAGACTGTTGGACTGGATGGGCCCTTGGCCTGATCCAGTGTTGGCTTCTCGTATGTTCTTGTATGTTAATAAGAACTTCCTGGTGATCTCAGGCCCGAGAGAGATCTGGCTGTCCTCAACTAGGGCCAGACGGCTTGTGGAATTTAAAATCTTTCTTCCACCACCTTGGGAAGCGTATTGTTTTATTTGCTGATACAGTATAGGCATTTCAAAGTTGGTTTTCAGTGCTTTATTTATTGTATCTGTTCCGTTGTAAGCCGCCCTGAGCCCTGCTTGCAGGGAAGGGAGGCCTAGTAAATCTAATTAAATAAATAAATAAATTCCTGCAGAGTGGGAGCTGGCCCTGAGGGACTATGGGCCCGAGTTCACGTCCTGCCCAGAGGAGGCCTGGTGGTGGGGTTGACAAGTGGTGGCTGGAGATCTCCTGCTATTACAACTGATCTCCAGGTGACAGAGATCAGTTCTCCTAGAGAGCCAGTTTGATGTAGTGGTTAGGAGCACGGACTCTAATCTGGGAGAACCGGCTTTGATTCCCCACTCCTCCACATGCAGCTGCTGGTGTGACCTTGGGCCAGTCACAAGTTCTTTCAGAGCTGCTGTCTCACGAGCAGTATTCCCTCTAAGCTGAGTTAGTGTGAGCTAGCTCACAGTTTTTAGCCTCCAGCTCACACATTTTTGTCTTAGCTCAGGGAGGATGGCTCCAGAGCAAACTAATTTATGCAGTAGCTGAATCATTCGCTCACAACTTTAATGCCAGTAGCTCACAAAGTAGAAATCTTGCTCACGAGACTCCACAGCTTAGAGGGAACCTTGCTCACGAGCCGTTCTTGAAAGAGCTCTCTCAGCCCCCGCCTCTGTTGGGGGGAGGGGCGGGGAGGGGAAGGGAAAGGAGATTGTAAGCCGCTCTCCTTCGGGTAGTCAAGGGCGGGGTATAAATCTCCTCCTCCTTCTAGAGAAAATGGCTGCTTTGGAGGATGGACTCTATGGCATTATACCCCACTGAAGTTCCTCCCCTCCCCCAAACCTCCCCTTTCTCAGGCTCCACCCCCAAAATCTCCAGGTATTTCCCAACCAGGAGCTCGGAACCTCAGGGGTGGGTGGCAATCCTCCCTTGCTGGGTCTGCCACTGTCTGGCCACCGTCAGCAGGTGCCTCTGGGGTGGGGGCCCCTGTCTAGTCCCTCTGGCCCTCCTCGGCCACCAGCCTTGGCTCCTTGGGCTCTTCCCCTGGGCCGGTCAGAGGGGGTCACGGCAGCCTCCGAAAGTGGAAGCATACGGTGGGTTGGTCCATACAGGAGAATGCAGTCCTTCTGGTGCCAGACTGTGCAGAGGATTATGGGTAGTGAGCAGCACTTTAAACTGGTGCCCAAGATGCAAAATGGTGGTCAGCAAGTGTATCGCCAAGAAGCAAAGAGGTTCTTTTCCCCCAAGGGATTCGAAGGCAATAAAGCACACCAGTGGTGAAGGGAAAGGGGTTTTATTTAAATCTCTATAATAACGAGATATCAACAAGTCACAAGAATAGGCAGAAGATAAAACAGAGGATATGCCCAGCCCCTGCAGCTGCAGGAACCCCAAATGCCAGCAGGTGGACTCCAGATGTGGGATGGCATTGCTCCCCAGTCCAGCCTGAGCAGAGGTTCTTACAGCTGAAGGGTTGTGGGCAGCCCTGGATTAACCCGTGGGGCACTGGACCAAGTTCAAGGTGTTGGCTTTGACCTTTGAGGCCCTTAGTGGTCAGGGACCCACATACCTTCGGGACCGCCTCTCTCAGTATGCCCCTAGAACAGCATTATGCTCATGAAGTAAGAAGAAGAAGAAGAAGACGAAGAGATTGGATTTATACCCCGCCCTTCACTTGGGGTCTGTTCTATGGGTCAGGCCTCCAGAGGGAGAGCAACACAGTGAGAATGGTTGCTTTAAACTGAAAGTATTTATTCACTCTAAAACCATACACAAGTAAAACTCAATCTATATACTAATACTGAAGTGGCCCCGTGCGTGCAGATATCTAAATCCGCGCTCCGGGGCCACCTGGGGGGCAGGGAGAGGTTTGTGCACACGTGGGGCAGTCCCCACGTGTGCACAAAAATCGAAAAACTTTGAAAACATATCGGGGGGATATTTAAATCCCCCCAAAAGTTACAGAGCTTTCCCTGCGCATGTCCAGGGAATGCTCTGCAA
>NW_015164681.1:780563-782281 GCF_001447785.1 Gekko japonicus
CTGTCCTCAACCAGCAGGGGAATTCTAGGGGTCCAGGCAATGTTCCCTCTAAGCTGTGGAGCCCTGTGAGCAAAAATTCTACTTTGTGAGCTACTGGCATTAAAGTTGTGAGCAAGCAGTTTGGCTACTGCATAAATGAGTCTGCTCTGGAGCCATCCTTCCTGAGCGAAGACGAAAATGTGTGAGCCGGAGGCTAAAAAACTGTGAGCTAGCTCACACTGACTCAGCTTAGAGGGAACATTGGGTCCAGGCCTCTTTCAGGGATCCCCAACCCCATCAGGGTTCTTTTCTATGGGGAGAGCAACACAGTGAGAATGGTTGCCTTAAACTGAAAGTATTTATTCACTCTAAAACCATACACAAGTAAAACTCAATAGCATATATTCAATATCAATACCCAATGGCATATAGAAAAATCCCAATACCTGATATAGTATAGACTTCAGAAAGAACAAGGAATTCCTGGACCGTAGACCAAGACCTCACTCAGGCCTAGGTGGGGTGTTGGCCAAACAGCCCTGAACAAAACCCAAAGCCTCCTTTTTATTCTCTTTTCCGCCAATAGGAATCAAGGGAGGAGACAATTAAAAATGTACCAAACTTGCCAAATACCCGCCCATCCTCAGTTGATAAGCTGAACCTTTGTCACTATGACCTTTAGCCCAGATATATTTTATTAACTGCGACATCAAAAAGACCCAGACAGATACGTTTAGGCTCTGATGGCCATGAAATGTGAATTCAGGCAAAGGTGCACCTACAGGGCAAGGCTTTAGTTTTCACACCTAGGCTGCCAGCAAAAAGAGCAAAGGCTTATTGGGACTTCTGAACCAAGAAACCAGTGTCAGTCATAGCAAAACCTACATAGCATAGAAAAACCAGAAAGGCCCGAGCTCATTGAACCCCAAATGCTGCAAAAGCCCTCCACCTGGTGAAACTCCCTGCCAGAGAACATCCGTGCCCTGCAGGATCTTCTACCTTTCCGCAGAGCTTGTAAGGCAGAGATGTTCCACCAGGCCTTTGGTTGAGGGCAGCAACTAGTCTGGGGCTCTCACACCTCCCACCTCCCCTCACCTACCCCCTTAGGAGGCTATGGGGAAGCTGCAATTTCCGCCCGGATTTTTTGCCATCTTGGAACAGACTGCTTTTCATCTGTTGATATGTATGGCATTTTTATTATGGTTTAAACTTAATCTAAATTATCTATCATTTTTATCCTGTTGTAAACTGCCCTGTTGTAAACTGTTGTAAAGCTGCGGTGGCTCAAGTGGTTAAGACGCTGAACTGCAGGCTGTGGAAGGTCGGTAGTCCAGCAGTTCGAGACCCGAGTGTGCCGCATGACGGAGTGAGCTCCCGTCTCTAGTTCCAGCTCCTGCCAACCTAGCAGTTCGAAAGCAAGAAATTGCAAGTAGATAAATAGGGACCACTTCAGTGGGAAGGTAACAGCGCCTTGGTGTTTAGTCATGCCAGCCACATGACCATGGAAACGTCTTCGGACAGCGCTGGCTCTTCAGCTTTGAAACTGAGATGAGCACCACAACCCTAGGGTTGGACTTGACTGGCTTTCGAGCAAGGGAACCTTTACCTTTACTTTTTTTTTTAATTTCCCTCTCCTAAAAAGGAGAGCATTTTATTGCTTTTACATTTCAGAAAATTAGGAAGGGTATATAGAGGGGTAAAGAAAAGTGTTGAGTGATGTTAAAAATTAGTATTTTAAT
>NW_015164681.1:782292-791368 GCF_001447785.1 Gekko japonicus
TTTTCTCTTCTGTCTTTAAACTTAAAGACAAGTCCTTCGGGTATCAACCATTTATAATTAGTTTGGTGGCTTTGCAAGAACATAGTCAACCCTTTATATTCCTTTCTTTTCATTCTAATTTCAAATGGAACATTTTTCAAAATTCTGATCGTCTGGTCTCCAATTTTCAAAGGTGTTTATGACGCTGCTTTTAAAATTTGATATCTGAGACGCTGCTTGGTAAATTTCACAACCACTTCTGCTGGCAGATTATTCTTCTTTGTAAAGTTGGACCTTTACCTTTACTTTTTAAACTGCTCTGAGCCCTGCCCAGAGGGAAGGTGGGGTCGAAAAGTCTAAATTAATATATATTAGCCCGCCTCCCAACTATCATGCCCTTAACTTTTTCACTGCCACACTCGACTTTAGTCTAATTTTTTGTAATTGTCTTTAACTATTACAGTCAGATAGACAGACAACCTTTATTGGCATATCAGAGATAAAAGTACATTAAAATTTAGGAATGCATCGGAAGTGTGGCTGTCGTACAGCCAACAAACAAAGGAACGGATCAGTTTATAGTTTCCCTGATTTGAATTGCAGATTGAAGAAAACAGGCAACATTAAAAGTTATAGAAGAGCTTTGCCCCGAGAGTAGCAACTGGACCTTGACACTCTCAGGGAGACCACGCCATGTAAAAAGGAGGGAGTCCAGAAAGTTATCTCGTTTAAAAGAACGTGGGAAACAGATTTGATGGCACCCTGACTACAAGGGCATTGTGTAAGTTCATAAGGGATTTTATAGCATCTTCCACAGAAGATGGCCAACGGCAATGCGCTTAACTACTGTATTTGACTTTAATTTCACCTTCAGCACTTGTCAGTTATGGCTGGGCTCTGTTTCAGGGCATCAGTCGGCTTTAATCCAGCCCTTGGCATTCTTGTGCCAGTTTTGATGAGAGCCAGTTTGGTGTAGTGGTTAAGTGCACGGACTCTAATCTGGGAGAACCGGGTTTGATTCCCCACTCCTCCACTTGCACCTGGCTGGATGACCTTGGGCAAGCCATAGTTCTGATAAGAGCTGTTCTTGAAAAAAGAGCAGTTTCTGTCAGAGCTCTCTCAGCCCCACCTACCTCACAGGGTGTCTGTTGTGGGGAGGGGAAGGGACAGGAATTTGTAAGCCGCTCTGAGACACCTTCAGGTAGTGAAGGGCAGGGTATAAATCCAATCTCTTCTCTTCTTTTCTTCTTGTGACTTGATGATATCTCATCATTATAGGGATTTCAGTAAAACCCCTTTCCCTTCACCACTGGTGTGCTTATTGCCCTCCAGTCCCTTGAAAGGCCGGCGCCGGCGGCCGGGACCGTTGGGGGCGGGGTGTGTGGCCTTATGACACACTTCCGGTGATGTCAGGGGGTGTGGCCTTAAGACAGACTTCCGGTGATATCAGGGGATGTGGCATATGCTAAGGAGTTATGCTAATGAGTTCCCCTAGCTCTTTTTCTACGAAACGACCCCTGACTCTTGGCCATACAGCAAGGCACTCTTAAATTTATTGAGATGTCATCCCTGTAACTTGTACCTGCCAGCAGCCTAGCCCCTGCAGTTGGAACCAGTTGAACAGTCTTGATGGGCAGCACTACAAAGAGTGCCCTGCTTTAGAACTACTGGGTCCAACCTGGCAACCAGCGGGGGATTGGGGGCAGGGGCGAGGGGGGAGGGAGCAGAGAAAATATCAGCTGCGCTCCTATGTCACTTCCAGGGGGGAACAAACGACAGGACATAGGGTAGCTCTAGGAATCACTGGAAACTCTATGGTAAAACCATGAAAATCACGTATCTTCAATCTCTGGTCAACCAGAGTTATTTATTCAGGAGGAATTTTTAAATTCAGCTTTGGACAATGTCGTCTGTTCATTAGAGGACAGACTCAAAGCAACCAATAACATTTGTTTTACATTCCATTCAGTCCTAAAATACATGACACTACAGACTGGGGGACGGGGGGGGACGACTTCTAAATGCAGACTTGTGAAACGTTATACCTGAAAAAGAAAATCTTTAAGTCCACTTTTGGAAAAGAATATGAACTCACCCCGCTTATATTTTTACATGACATATACAAGAAAGAAACAACAGCAAGTAATTTTCATAGAGGTGCCCATAACCCTACGGATATTTTGCACTCTGACAGTAAATGTGGCAGAAATTAGAAGATGTTTCAGCCAGCCAAGCATTCAACAAAAGCTGCAGGTGTTCTACAATGGAGCAAGAAGGGTTATGCCACCTGGTCATCTTGCGTATTGAGGGTCAGCTTGCAAAATAAATTGGCTTTGGAGGACTAAGTCATGATTTTGCAGTGATAAAGTCTGGAAACATAAAGCTTTAAAGCTACTTGGCATAATGTTTGGAGCCACCCGATACATTACAATTTAAAAAAATCAAGGCAATGATAGGCTAATCCTTTTTTAATGACTCCAAAGATGCAAAGTAGAAATTCCAAGGCTGGGTGTTTACATTAAACAAAAGTAGCAAATGTGTGTGGGGTTCCCCCCCCCCCATAAGTGTAGCATATGTAACAGTAATTTCAGGAGGAGGAGGAGGAGGAGGAAGAGGAGGAGGAGATTGGATTTATACCCCATCCTTTACTACCCAAAGGAGTCTCAGAGTGGCTTACAAATTCCTTTCCCTTCCCCTCCCCACAACAGAAACCTTGTGAGCAGTGTTCCCTCTAAGCTGTGGAGTCTGGTGAGCAAAATTTCGACTTTGTGAGCTCCTGGAATAAAAGTCATGAGCGAGCATTTGGACTGCTGCATAAATTAGTTTGCTCTGGAGCCCCGTCCTTCCTGAGCCGAGACAAAAGTGTGAGAGCCGGAGGCTAGAAAACTGTGAGCTAGCTCTACACTAACTCAGCTTAGAGGGAACACTGCTTGTGAGGTAGGTGGGACTGAGAGAGCTCTGCCAGAAACTGCTCTTTTTCAAGAACAGCTCTTATCAGAACTACGGCTTGCCCAAGGTCATCCAGCCAGGTGCAAGTGGAGGAGTGGGGAATCAAACCCGGTTCTCCCAGATTAGAGTCTGCGCACTTAACCACTACACCAAACTGGCTCTATACTTAACTGGTTTTACACCAAACAAACTGTTTCCGTTCTTATGAGACTATATGCATGGGATGAAGGATTGTGGTGTCAGGGCATGCGTGTATGTGTGTTACAAGTTTGTACTGAACAAAAAAAAATAGCTCTCAGTCCCTGTTAAGTGTGCAGCATGCACAAAGATGTTTTCTGTTTCTATCTATAGCCCCAGTTGTAGAAACACCTCCAAACTGTACATCTTCCTTTTAAGGAGGAGCACAATCCCATCCATAACTATTCAATCAGTCCTTGTTCCTTTAACACAGCCTGCTAGATCTTGCCTGGCAACTAGTAGGAGAGTGTGGGGGCAGCATCACCGGAAATTCCCCCCCAAAAAACATACAGCCTCTTCTTACCAGTTCTTACCAGACGTGACAAAGGGTAGCTCTAGGAATCGATGGAGTTTCCAGTGATTCCTAGAGCTACCCCAGAAATGACAAAGGGCAGCTCTAGGAATTGCTGGAAGCCTCTATGGCAAAATCATAGAGCTTCTGCTGATTCCTAGAGCTGTCCTTTGTCACTTCTGATAAGGACTTCTGGTAAGTACATTAGGCTACATATATTTTTCTTCCCCCACTGCTCTAAGTGGGGCTTTGCAGCACCCCCTTGATCTGCAGATATTAGCAGCTCCTAATGATTTACCTCCGTGTCATGAAAAGCTTCATAGGGCGATTGTTGCGAATCAAGGCTCTTTCAAAGGCATAGTAGCAAACTTTGCCACACACCCTCCGCTTCCTCCTTTAACAGCCATTTGTTGGAGATGAACGCAACTTTTCCTGACAAGCAAGCACTTTCTACTGATGTTTGATCTGGCAGAAGATTCATGGCAATCCCTTTTTTAATGAGCCGACAGTCTGTTCCCATGCTAATCATCACAGTGTCATAAATCCAGTGTTAAAACTTTTATTGGAAATCCAGAGGAAGAGGAAAGGATAGGAGGATTAGGGGGAAACATTTCATGAAGCAAACGCAGAGAACACCTACCTGGGCAATGTAGCTGCTGGTTTCCACGTTGCTGTTGGGGAGGAAGAGGAGGAGGAAAAGGAGAAGAAGAAAAAGAGGAAGAGGAAGAAGAAGAAAGTTTTTATACTCTGCTTTTCACTACCCGAAGGAATTTACGGGTGGCTTGCAATCTCCTTTCCCCTCCTCTCCCCACAACAGAAAACCTGTGAAGTAGGCGGGGCTGAGAAAGCTCTCAGAGAACTGTGACTGACCAAAAGTCACCCAGCTGGCTTCATGTGGAGGAGTGGGGAATCAAAGCCCGTTCTCCAGATTAGAGTCAGCCACTCTTAACCACTACACCAAACTAGAAGTTCTTTCCACCTGTGTGGTTGAGATTTCTTGCAGCAATATCTAACATGGAAGCAACTGAGCGCCGAAGGAGAGCATCACTTGTGTAATGGAAGAAGAAAGGTAACCGGTCCACCTGCGTGGAGGTCTTTAAAAACAGTGAGATTATTGCAGGACAAGAAGTAGGAGCATCCTTTCCTTTCCTTCTTTCATGTTCCTTTGATCCAGCGATACTGAACAACGAAAACGGAGCCTTTATTTCCTTAAGGAAAATATGGCGGAAAGATACTTGGCCGCATTCAGCGTAATCCTTGGATCTCTATGCTCCAGCAGATAAGGGATTATAGATTCAGGTGGGTAGCTGTGTTGGTCCGAAGCAGCAGGACGAAGTTTCTACTCCAGGGACAACCTGAAGACCAACCAAGTTTTCTTCAAGGTACAAGCTTTCGTGTTGACATACACTTCGTCAGATAATGGACTTATCTTTCGAGAAGGTTGAAGGTAATTTTGTTAAAACAGGGGCAATCCATAACTCACAATAGAAATTATAATAAAGGCATTCTGGTATCATGTGGGGCAAGGCGTCAACCTTTTTTAGGTGGAAGCACCCATGATCTAGTTGTCCCAGGTAAAAACGGTGCGAGGGGAAAGTTTGTTTACTGTTGGAGCTATTGGATATTATTGGAGAATTAATATGGAAAGCCCAGTGGGGTGTTTGAGTTTCAGACTAGGATCTAGGATGTGATATTTGTGTACATGTGCGATTCTTCAGGTGGGGCCTCAAGGCCTGTATGGGAGGGACCTCGCTTCGGTCTCGTTCTGGGTATGTGTTGGAGGCATTCTTCCAGTCTGTGTCTTAGCATTCTCCATCTGTAACCTTGCCAAGTCCCCCCGGGGGGCGGGAAAACCCCTGCCCCAGAGGCCCATTCCCCGCCACCAGTGGATTGGGCCCCGGGGGGAACTCCACCCCGACGTGCACGTCGCCCGGAAGTGACGCGGGCACGCTGGGCACGCTGCGGGCGGGGCCACGATCATCTGAGGGAAAACTCTATGGTTTTCCCTCGGATGGTCGTGGCCCCACCCCCAGCGTGCCCGGGTCACTTCCGGGCAACGTGGATGCGGCGCGCACTCCAGCCGCCAGCTGGGAGTCCCCCGCTGCGGCTGAGTTCTCACTTGGCAACCCTATCCATCTGTAAGTTTCAGAGGGTAGCAGAGTTGGACTGCAGTAGAAAAGTTTGGCTGATTCTGCACTGGCTTTTCCCTCCGTTGTTTTACGAAACCCACGTTGGAACAGACATTCCCCTCTGCATTGCACACTGCTTTCACTATAGGGTAGCTTCCACATTCCATGCCACTTTCGAGTTCTTTGATCATCAGATTTCATTGTGACCTCTGCATAGATTTATGGTCGTTTTATGGCCGTTCAGAGGTGAGTTTGCAGTCAGTAGGGCGTTGCCCCAAGGTATCTGAATGTGGTTTTGAGCTGCACTTTCCCCTCCCAGTTGAGAAAATGTGAACGCTAGAGGCAGGATTGCCCTTAGATTCGAGTCCAGTAGCACCTAGGGCCATGCTCTAAGCTGTGGAGTCTTCTGAGCAAGAATTCTACTCTGTGAGCTACTGGCATTAAAGTTGTGAGCGAGCGATTTGGCTACTGCATAAGTTAGTTTGCTCTGGAGCCATGCTTCCTGAGCCAAGACAAAAATGCGTGAGTCGGAGGCTAAAAAACCTGTGAGCTAGCTCACACTAACTCAGCTTAGAGGGAACTCTGACCTAGGGTATAAGCTTTTGAGGGTCAAAGCTCCCGGTGTCTGACGAAGGAAGCTTTGGTTCTTGAAAGCTCATACGCTGAGAATCTTATTGGTCTACTGGACTCAAATCTAACTGTTCCATCTGTAAGTGGTCTTTCCCAGTGGGACGTAAGAAACAGAAATGCAATACAAACGCTTATACCCAGAATTAAACTTTGTTGGTCTTAAAAGTGCCACTGGACTCAAGCGTTGTTCCATCGCTGATAACTGTCAGCCCATTTGCAAGTCAAGTCACTCAACCCTATGGAAAACCCATGCTCTCACTAATGTGCCGCTTTCCATCAAACGAGATTTGCTTAGCTGTTTTATTTCATCTACATAACATGAGGGCAAGGTCAACAACCTGGAAGCGCTAGTTCCTACAGAATGCCACAGTTCAGACTCTATCAAATGTGTACTGCATCCGTTCCGTAGTCGCTCCATTAGTCACCACTTAGCTTTCCAATTCAGTTCAGCTATCAGCTATAAAGGCTTCCGGGGCCAAGGACCCACACATCAGAAGGGAAACTCTTCCCCAATATGCTCCCCGGTGACAGCTGGACACATCTGAGCCAAGTCTGCTGAAGGTGCCCTAGGGATGCCAGCCTCCAGGTGGGACCTGGGGATCCCCTGGAATTCCAGGTCATCTCCAGACTACAGAGAACAGCTCCCCTGGAGAAAATGGATGCTTTGGAGGGTGGGCTCTATGGCACTGAACCCCACTGAGGTCCCCTGTCCTCCCCAGACACCGCTCCCAAATCTCCAGGAGTTTCCTAACCTGGAGCTGGCCACCCTACCCCCCCCTCATCCCCTGCTGGTGGCCGGTGGGGGGGACCTGGCAACCCCGGGTGCCACCCAGGTCAGATCAGCAGCTGCCGGGGCAATCTCTGATGCAGCCCCAACTTTGGGGAAGGGCCCAACAAAAGTCCGCATGGTCAAAGCAATGGTATTCCCAGTAATCATGTATGGCTGCGAGAGTTGGACTGTAAGGAAGGCCCAGCGCCGAAGAATAGATTCTTTTGAACTATGGTGCTGGAGAAGACTCTTGAGAGTCCCTTGGACTGCAAGAAGATCAAATCAATCAATCCTAAAAGAAATCAACCCTGACTGTTCCCTGGAAGGCCAGATAATGAAACTGAAGCTCAAATACTTTGGCCACCAAATGAGAAGGGAGCACTCCCTGGAGAAGACCCTGATGCTGGGAAAGATTGAAGGTCAAAGAAGACGGGGACGGCAAAGGATGAGATGGTTAGACAGTGTCATAGATGCAATGAACATGAAATTGAGCCAACTTCAGAGGACGGCGGAAGACCGGAAGGCCTGGCGGGAGCTGGTCCATGGGGTCGCGAAGAGTCGGACTCGACTGTGCGACTGAACAACAACAACTGCCTGAGAAGGTCAGGAAGGTTCCCGTGCTTCTGTCATCCCACAGAAGGCGTGCAACTGTCCTCCCCAGGCTCCGTCCCTGCATCTCCGGTTTTCCTAGCTGGAGCTGGCAACCCAGACCCTCCCACCTCACCACTGTGGCTGGGCCGGGGGGGGACACCTGGCAACTCTAAGGTAGTCCTGGACCTGAATCTAGCTCTCCTTTGACAGGGCCCAGTACCATGCTGTTACCATGTGTGCTTGTATTTGCATTTTGTCTGTACTGTGCTTATGAAGTATTGCTCAAATGTCTATGTATCTGTGCCTTTGGGACTCAGGGCTCACTGTTATGTGTGTTTGCTGCTATGTGTTTGAATGGCTGGCCTTTCACCTCATGCTGCCTACGGATGGGCATTGCTGAGATGCCTGCCACCAAGCACATGCTTCCCTGGAATCTCTCAGAGGCCCTCTGGTCAGAGGAGGTCTTCGCCATTATGCACAAGGAGACATTTGGAGAAACAACAGGCTTGGCCACCATTGATGGACTGTGGGAAAGCACACAACTCTCTCTGCTATCTGGTTTGGCATCAAAAAGACAACACTGTTTATGACTCTGGACCAGCAACATCTATGCAAGTCAAAGGTTGCTAATGGAAACGGAGGTTCACACCTCACCACATGGCCCCCGCTTTGATGTAGGATAGAATATCTGCATATTGCCCCCTTATGCCACAGTTCAGACTCTATCAAATGTGTACTGCATCCGTTCCGTAGTCGCTCCATTAGTCACCACTTAGCTTTCCAATTCAGTTCAGCTATCAGCTATAAAGGCTTCCGGGGCCAAGGACCCACACATCAGAAGGGAAACTCTTCCCCAATATGCTCCCCGGTGACAGCTGGACACATCTGAGCCAAGTCTGCTGAAGGTGACCTAGGGATGCCAGCCTCCAGGTGGGACCTGGGGATCTCCTGGAATTCCAGGTCATCCCCAGACTACAGAGAACAGTTCCCCTGGAGAAAGTGGATGCTTTGGAGGGTGGGCTCTATGGCAGTGAACCCCACTGAGGTCCCCTGTCCTCCCCAGACACCACTCCCAAATCTCCAGGAGTTTCCTAACCTGGAGCTGGCAACCCAGATCAGATCAGCAGCTGCCGGGGCAATCTCTGATGCAGCCCCAACTTTGGGGAAAGGCCTGCCTGAGAAGGTCAGGAAGGTTCCCGTGCTTCTCTCATCCCACAGAAGGTGTGCAACTGTCCTCCCCAGGCTCCATCCCCGCATCTCCGGTTTCCCTAGCTGGAGCTGGCAACCCAGACCCTCCCACCCCACCACGGTGGCTGGGCCAGGGGGGGCGGACACCTGGCAACTCTACTCTAAGGTGGTCCTGGACCTGAATCTAGCTCTCTTTTGACAGGGCCCAGCACAATGAGGAATCGGAAGCTCATAATCTGATGGATTTAAGCAAGGGTCATTTCCTGCAGGAGCACACAGGAGCAGAGCTCCGGCAGTAAAGAGCCTAGGGGG
>NW_015164681.1:791673-798612 GCF_001447785.1 Gekko japonicus
GCTAGCTTTTTTAGCCTCTGGCTCACACATTTTTTTCTTAGCTCAGGAAGGGATGGCTCCAGAGCAAACTAATTTATGCAGTAACCAAATTGCTTGCTCACAACTTTAATGCCAGTAGCTCACAGAGTAGAATTTTTGCTCACAGGACTCCATAGCTTAGAGGGAACATTGCCTGTGAAGGTACGTGGGGCTGAGAGAGCTCTCCCGAAGACTGCCCTTGAGAGAACTGTGAAATAACCTGTAACTGACCCAAGGTCACACCAGAAGCTGCATGTGGGGGCGTGGGGAATCAAACCCGGTTCTCCCAGATCAGAGTCCGCGCTCCTAACCACGGCACCAAACTGGCTATCCAGGGTTGCCAGTCTCCAGGTGGGGTCTGGAGACCCCCTGGAATTCCAGCTGATTACCAGACTACAGAGATCAGTTCCCCTGGAGAAAATGGCACCTTTGGAGTGTGGACTCAAAAGCATTTTTCACCACAGAGATCCCTTGCCAAATCCTGCCTTCCCCAAGCTCTACCCCCAAATCTCCAAGAACTTCCCAAGTTGGCAGCCCTAGATCTCTCATATATTCTTTACAGAGGAATTTACAGAGGAACCACCGCTATCTTCTAAGTCTATTTCGTTTCCAGCATCTGTCCCAGGAGCATTATAATCTGTGTAACCTGTTGAGCACCAAGATTAAAAAATCAACAGGACAAGGTGTGTTTTTACAGGACCAGATAGCAGACAGCAACACAATTGTGTGTTTTTTTCCTACAGAAGAATCTACTGCAGAAGAGGATAACACACTGGGGGCATTGTCAAATAGCCAAGTCACTCCACAGATGGATGCTGTATAGGATACGAGGTTGCTTCTGTTCAGAAACGTAGCCAAGAACTTCTAACGCAGCAAGATAGTGAAAGGAAGGGGAGGTTATTTTTGGAGAAATTTTAATCTGTAAAAAAAAAAGATTAATTAAACAAGCCAAGGAGATTTGTTTCATGGAAGAAGTCTTTTCATAAAATCACGAGCTGGCAGCCACACCCATGCAGCGTGCAAATGATGTATCTCTCTCTGTGTGTGTCTGTGATGTTTACATTTTCACAGAACAATCTGAAAAAAAATCAGGCTGGGAATCCTTAAAACCAAGTTAGGCATTAATCACTGGAAAAAATATTCGAAGATATGCTGCCATCTGGTGGTAGCTTCAGAGATTACAGTGCCTTTTACAGACTGCATGGTTTACGGAAATAGTTTTAGATGAAGAAATCTGTTCAACGAGAAACAGAACATAATCAACAGTGAAGGATACTTTACAGTGGATCTCTCCAGTGAGAACAGTGGGATAAAAAAAAATTGGTATAAAATTATATAATTTTTGGTATAATTATATTTTGTATATATTTTTGTATAAAATTATGTAACTACGAGTGGGGGGGGGACCTCAAGGACTTACAGGGGGCACCTCATTGTCTCCTACAACCCCTCCCCAATTGCTTCCTCTTTCTCTTCCCTGGCATCCCCATAGCACCCTCCCTTTCTCCTGCTTCCTTCTCTTCTTCTCACCCACCAGCTAATAAAGGACTACCTTTATCTGCTCCCCTGTCTCCATTTTTCCTGCCTTCCCTTCCCCTGGCAGCCTCTTCCTGGGAAAAGTCGGACTGCGTTGTGTGGTGGCCTCCAAGTCCACCTCTGTCCCCTCCCCATGGCTTTGCTTTACAGGAACCAAGGCTTGGAAGGCTCAGAAAAAATAGTGGTTGCCTAGCAACCTCCAATATGGCTGAGGAGTCAGTGGGCATTCTTTTCTTAAAGCTACAGGTATTGGTTGCATTGTTTCGAGAAAGAGGAGATTGAGTGGATTTTAAGGTTCCAGATTTTGGCCCCTCATGGGCTAGATCCTGATCTGGGACTTCTGACCTTGCTCAGCTAATCTCTATATAAACAAAAGCTGCTTCATTCTCCACTAGCAAAAGAATTTAGTTCCTGTGGACAGGTCCAGCACTAGATCGATTCTCTGGTCAGTATTTGCTTCATATAGTTATATATTTTAATTGTATGGCTACATGTCCAATGTATAGTTTGTTCATCCTATTCTGTATTTTGACTAATACAGGTCCTTTTTTGAACTTGATTTTGATCCTGTCTCTTTAATTAATAATTTAAATACCTCATAATCAGTGTTCCCTCTAAGCTGAGTTAGTGTGAGCTAGCTCAGTTTTTTTAGCCTCCGGTTCACACATTTTTGTCTTAGCTCAGGAAGGATGGCTCCAGAGCAAACTAATTTATGCAGTAGCCAAATCGCTCATGCAGCTTCAACGCCAGTAGCTCACAAAGTAGAATTTTTGCTCACAAGACTTCACAGCTTAGAGGGAGCATATTATGGAGTTCTTCTATTATTTGTATTGAATGCAAAATTACGTTTTTGTAGATTCCCCTGATGAAACCTGCACAGCAAAACCCGTAGAGGCTTTGTATGATAACAAACCAGTCACCTATTGTTAACCCAGATTGGAGGTCTCCTAATTAATTGGGGGTATAAGCATAACTGGAGACAAGTGAGGGGGTTAACTTGGGATCTCCACCAATGTTTATGGGGATTGTTCCCTTAGAGAACTCTCAAAATAAACAGGCTGCAGTTCAACTGGAAATGAGTTTTTATTATAAAGAAGAAAGAGCAAACATACACAGAAAGCACACAGGGAACACACAGACTATCTAAGAGGAAAATAAAAGGGAGAAGTGACCAGATGGGTTTGGCAGTTCAAGACCCTAGTGACATGTGATAGAGTGAGTCCCGTCTCTGGCCCCAGCTCCTGCCAGCCTAGCAATTCAAAAGCAAGAAATTGCAAGTAGATAAATAGGTACCACTTCAGTGGGACTGGCTTGGAAACAGAGACGAGCACCGACCCGTAGACTCGGATTCGACTGGCTTTCGAGCAAGGGAAACCTTTACTTTTACAGTAGGTTAGAACAGATAAAAGGAAGTAATTCTTCACCCAAAGAGTAACACATGGAGTTCACTGCCACAGGAGGTGGTGGCAGCTACAAGCATGGCTGGCTTCAAGAGGGTATTAGATAAACATATGGAGCAGAGATCCATCAGTGGCTATTAGCCACAAGGTATAGATAGGAACTCTGGGGCAAGTGAAGCTCTGTATTCTTGGTGCTGGGGGGGGGAGCAACAGTGGGAGGGCTTCTAGTGTCCTGGCCCCACTGCTGGACCTCCTGATGGCCCCTGGTATTTTTGGCCACTGTGTGACAGAGTGTTCGACTGGATGGGCCATTGGCCTGATCCGACATGATCTTATGTTCTTAATATTTACCGAATCTTGTAGAGGTCCAGGAAGCAGCAGCAAAACGGCCTGCATTTCATGGAGAAGGGAACCCACGGAGTGGGGGTGTGGCCAAACACACACACACAGAGAGCTCTGGAGCTAGGTGCTAATTTTATAGGGGGGGGGGGAATGTAACCTGGGGCAAAGCTGACGTGCTTGCCCTAAAAACAATACCTTGATTGGATTTCCCAGGGTGGACAGAGACCTGGGGGAACTTGTGACAGTTTGCATGAGTGATGCTTGATGAGACTGTCCATTGTAAACTGAAAGTGGTAATGTTCTTCTGATGACCCATGAATACAGGATGGGAGAGGCAACCGGGTTGTATGAATAGCCCATTAATTAGGGGAAAGGGGAAAGGGGAAGTGTGACCAGGTGTGATGAGGACACGCCAAAGGCGGGGTAGTGCCTTTCCTGAAAGGCCCATTGCTGAGACTAGGTATCTCTTTTATAGTGGGGAGGAGAGCTCTTAGCAAGTACGTACCCTGAGTCACCTACCCAAAATAGTTTCCCAGGCTTGTCTCTGACCAGCGTCCATTTTGTTTGTTCCAGCTCCATTTTGGTTCCACTTCCAGGCCAGGCTGTGCAGTGCACAAATGGCTTTGGGGGTAATATTTAAGAGGGGCGTCTGGTCCCAAACTGCCCTTCCACAGAAGGGGTCTGGCTGCTAACACTATCACCTGGCTCTTTTTTTTTTTCCTTTTTGGTTTGCTGACAAGTTTACCCCTCCCCATGGATTTTTTTAAAGATTTCAGTTTTGTTTTGTTTTTTGCAAACTTGGAATTTCAGATTTGTAGAGAAATCCTTCCTTTCTGCCCCTAGCTCCATTTTGCAGATCTATTAAACTTCATTATGAAAAACCAAGTGCATGTCTGGTCCCTATAGGAAGAATGGAAGAATATATGGAAGAAAGTAAAAGCACGCACATGCAGACTGTGCTGGGGTAAAAACTAAGCCCGCTCCCCACCCCTGGTGACCCCATGGCCTGTCACCACTGGAAAACAAAAGTACTATTTGCATAGCTCCAGCCTGGCTTCTGTTTTCTTGGTTCAGCTAGAGCAGGGGTGTCAAACATAAGGCCCGGGGGCCGGAACTGGCCCATCCAGGGCTCTTATGCGGCCTGTGAGCAACTAGCGTAAGGGAGGGAACAGGAGACTGCTGGGGGGGGAGTGGATGGAGCCGCTCCAATTGTGGCTTCAGCATGGCGGAACAACCTCATCTGCAGCAGTCAAGCATCAATGGGAGCATCTGGCCGGAGCTGCACCGCTGGCTCTCCATTCTGCCCATGTGGGTTTTCCTTTGCACCCCCCTCCCAGCCCATGGGGCCTTGCAGTGAGGATACGCCAACTCGGAGCTTACCAGCTGCTACCCTTTATACAGTTTATATCTCTGGTAGCTGGCATTACATTTTATGATGCTAGAAAATGGAGATTGGCAGTAGAGGAGAAATCCCAAAGCTGGGATTGCATTCCTTTGGACAGGACAAAATTAGAGAGTTATGATGCCTCTGTAATAATGGCTTTATTTACAATATAACCAAGCAAAATGTAAAGGAGGTAAATTTGCTCTTCTATGCAGTCTGCACAGGCATGCAAAATCTGTATGAGATTTCCCAGAAAGTCATTTTTCTTCCCCACCCCGCCAAGGCTGCATCCCAGTTTCACCAAGAAAGCTCCAGTGCTTGGACTAATTCCCTCTTAAATTCCCAACTGCAAACTGCTTGCTCCTATCGCGCACATGTACACCCTGCACTGAACACACTCCCCAGACCTGACCTCTGCAGGTAAATTGCCAATTAAAGGGAAAACGCCCAGGGCCATTGAGAACCACGGAGGGTTATATTGTCAAGTCCCCGACTCCCATATGCTTTCAACAAAGCTTTCGGGACAGGCCAAAATAATCAACACAGAATGAGCACTGTGAAGAACAGCTCCCACCTGGAACTCCTCACAAAGATTACGATGGATTTCTAGAGGATTTAGCAAGTGCTCCCCTTCGTGGGCTTTTTGTATGGAAAAGGGCGGCAGCCGGAACAAGCTCTTGGGTCTGCCTCCAGGGAATGGCCTATTTTGAGCTCGCCCGCAGCCCTCTCCCAGCATTATGTGCCGCATTTTCACGGAAGAATGATTTAATCTCCATTGCCGTCATTAATTTTTGACGGAGGGCAACGTTCGACATCCTGTTTACAGCCTACTAAATCTCCATTATGACGCTCACACTTACAGAAGGGAACCTTATGAAGAGCCACATTAACTTTTATGATTGCATTCCGAGCCTGGAAATACAAAGGAGGAGGATTGAAAATTGCCAGGGTTTCTCTTGGAGGGGGGAAGAGAACAGCATTCAAGGGCCACAGAGGGGAAGAAACCCAACTTTTAGTCAATTAACATAACCCCAGCAAGGTCAGATAAATAAGGAGGGTAAAATTTAAATATATATGAGAATGCAAGTTAGTGTTCCAGCATACGCATGTGGAAACTCTGCATGGTGAAAATCCATATTCTGTTCCAGATAATTAGGGCGGCTGGCTCCAGGTTGGGAAATACTTGGAGATTTTGGGGGTGGAGCCTGAGAAGGGTGGGTTTGGGGGACGGGAGAGACTGCAATAATGCCATAGAGTCCACCTTCCAATGCAGCCATTTTCTCTTGGGGAACTGATCTCTGTTGCCTGGAGATCTCCAGCCACCACCTGGAGGTTGACAACCCTGCTTAATGCCAGCAACCAAACTCAGCTTCCACAATATCTGAACTGCACATAAAAGATTACCTTGCCTAGGCTGCATCCACATTGTCGGATATTGTGCTATCCTTCCCATGCAACAGTCATTAGCGTCTAAAACTCTGGAGGACGATGGAAGACAGGAGGGCCTGGCGTGATGTGGTCCATGGGGTCACAAAGAGTCAGACTCGACTGTGTGACTGAACAACAACGTTGTATTATTTTATTTACGTTGTATCCCACTTTTTCCTCCAATCGGGACCAGAATGGCTTACATCCTTCTCCTGTCCTCCATTTTATCCTCACAACAACTCTGTGAGGTAGGTGAAGCTGGAATGATTGGACCGAGGTCACCCAGCAAGCCAGTTTGGTGTGGTGGTTAGGAGTGCGGACTCTAATCTGGGAGAACTGGGTTTGATTCCCCACTCCTCCACATGCAGCTGCTGGTGTGACCTTGGGTCAGCCACAAGTTCTCTCAGAGCTGTTCTCTCACGAGCGGTCCTCAAAAGAGCTCTCTCATCCCCACCTACCTCACAGGGTGTCTGTTGTGGGGAAGGGAAGGGAAGGGAAGGGAAGGGAGATTGTAAGCCTCTCTGAGACTCCTTCAGGTAGTGAAGGGTGGGGTATAAATACAATCTGGCAAGGCGGGATATAAATCAAAAGTAATAAATAAATAATAAAATCTCTTCTTCTTCCATGGCTGATTGGGAATTTGAATCTGGGCCTCTCAGGTCCTAGTCTGATGCTCTAAGCACTGCAGTACACCGGCTCTGGCTTGGGCAAGACAACACTTGGAAAGTTGCAAATTATGGCTACAGTACCATTATAATGGGAACTGCCGTGGCTCAAGGGGTTAAGACGCTGAACTGCAGGCTGTGGAAGGGCGATAGTTCAGCAGTTCAA
>NW_015164681.1:798630-801583 GCF_001447785.1 Gekko japonicus
GACCCGGGTGCCGCATGACGGAGTGAGCTACCGTCTCTAGTTCCAGCTCCTGCCAACCTAGCAGTTCGAAAGCAAGAAATTGCAAGTAGAGAAATAGGGACCACTTCGGTGGGAAGGTAACAGCGTTCCGTGCACCTTGGTGTTTAGTTATGCCGGCCACATGGCCACGGAAACTTCTTCAGACAGCGCTGGCTCTTCGGCTTTGAAACGGAGATGAGCTCCGCAATCCTAGAGTCGGATTCGACTGGCTTTCGAGCAAGGGAACCTTTACCTTTTACCATTATACTACCCTACAATGTGTGAATGCAACACTGGATGACAGATGAGAACCCCGTGCCAAGACAGTCTTGTCGCTCACTGAGCACTCCTCTATAAAACCATAGAATTGCTTCTGTCATTCAGAGATTCCAGTGGATGAAAGTGCAACCACAGTTTCTCAAGATCAACCTCAGCTGAGGGAAGAAAGTGGAGAACCTGGGCTGCTTAAATCATTTGTTGGTTTTATTTAATTCATCTGTGTGCGCCCCGCCTTTCTCCCCAGTGGAGACCCGAATCTCAGAACGACCCTGTGAGGAAGGTTAGGCCGAGAGCTTGTGTGACTGGCTCAAGGTCACCCAGTGAACTCCCATGGCATGAGTGGGGATCTGAACCCGGGTCTCCCAGATACTATTCTGACACTCTCAACCACTGCACCGCAGGGGGCAAAAAAGAGAAACCAGTGGAGCCTCTGACCCACCTACGGTTGCCACCTCTGGGCGGGGGAATCCTGGGAGATTGTGGGGGTGGAGCTTGGGAAGGGCGGAGTTTGGGGAGGGAGGGACCTCATTGGGGTACAATGCCAAAGACTCCACCCTCCAAAGAAGCCATTTTCTCTAGCGGGAATGATCTCTGTAGGCTGGAGGTCCGCTGAAGTTCTGGGAGACCTCCAGACCAGTGTTCCCTCTAAGCTGAGTCAGTGTGAGCAAGCTCACAGTTTGTTAGCCTCCAGCTCACCCATTTTTGTCTCCGCGCAGAAAGGGATGGCTCCAGAGCAAAGTAATTGATGCAGTAGCCAAATCACCTGCTCACAAATTTAATGCCAGTAGCTCACAAAGTAGAATTTTTGCTCACAGGGCTCCATAGCTTAGAGGGAGCATTGCTCCGGACCCCACTGGTTGGCAACTCTCTCGATGGAGTAGGAGGGAGAAAGGCGTGCAGGTAGGTGTGTGTGTGTGTTGGGGGGGTCAGCGGGCAGTGGGCCCCACACCGTGGGCCCCAGCAACCGCCCCACCTCCACGGTAAACTGATGCTGGCCCTGCACTAAGGCCTAAACCTCCAATCTAAGAACCATGCCATCTGTCGGTGGTGATGGGTGGCCCTCCCACCTCCACGACCCGCTCGCAATTAACCTTTTTTTTTTTTTTTAAAGGGTTTAGATAACAAAGAAATCTCTCAAAGCGGAGGTGGAGTCCAGTGGCACCTTGAAGACCAATGAAGTTTTATCTAAGAGGAGGAGGAGGAGGAGGAGATTGGATTGGTACCCTGCCCTTCACTACCCAAGGGAATCTCAGAGCGGCTTACAAACTCCTTTCCCTTCCCCTCCCCACAACAGACACCCTGTGAGGTAGGTGGGGCTGAGAGAGCTCTGACACAAACTGCTCTTTTTCAAGGACAGCTCTTATCAGAACTATGGCTTGCCCAAGGTCATCCAGCAGGTGCAAGTGGAGGAGTAGGGACTCAAACCTGGTTCTCCCAGATTAGAGTCCGCACACTTCACCACTACACCAAACTGGCTCTCTATACCAAAGACATGTGCGTGGACACAAAAGCTTATACCAGGAATAAAACTTTGTTGGGTTTTAAAGGTGCCGCTGGACTCGAACTTTGCTTCGCTGCTTCAGAGCAACACGGCCGCCCACCTGAAGAAACCTCTCTGACATCCTAACTGAACCACTTTTTAAAACAAATCTACTTATTGACATCTTTATGTAACCCTGGCTTCTCCCAACAACCTTACTTGCACGAAGAAAGCATGGGACCTGGGCTGGTTAGTGGAAGGGGGTGCGTGTGAAAAGGGGAAAGCAGCGGTGCTTTCCAGTTTGGTGCAGTGGTTAAGTGTGCGGACTCTGGGAGAGCCGGGTTTGATTCCCCACTCCTCCACATGCAGCTGCTGGTGTGATTTTGGGTCAGTCACAGTTCTGTCAGAGCTGTTCTCTCAAGAGCAGTCCTCTAGAGACCTCTCTCAGCCCCACCCACCTCACAGGGTGTCTGTTGTGGGGAGGGGAAGGGAAAGGAGTTTGTAAGCCGCTCTGATACTCCGAGTGAAGGGCGGGGTATAAATCCAATCTCTTCTTCTGCTTCTACTTCTAGCCCCCTCGCCCGCCTGCCATTTCTGCTGCTCTGATCCCAGAGACGTAGCAGTATGGAAAAAGAAGACCCCCCCCCCCCGCCGCAAAGACCCTCCAAGTCACCTTTCCCCTTTCACCAGAAGAATTAAAAATAAAAAAATCAGCAGGGTTTGTTCAACCAGTAGGGGGATGGGTAATTAAGGCTGGACACAAGTATATTTTAAAAAAAAAAATCCCTCAGACTTGGGCAACACAATGTAAAGCTGGAACCCCAGAGGGGTTTTAATCACAGTGGCCTTCTGCCAGCCTCTTACCTTCAAGTCTTTGCTGCAGCTGAGCTGGCTCTCCGGTGGGCACTGCTTCGGCTCTCTCGAGGCTTCTTCTTCGGCTTCTTTGGCTATGCTGTTTCTTGCCTCTCTTTTCTCCTCAAAAAATGCCTTTCCCCTCGGAAATCCCTCCTCTCCTCTGGCTATTCCCCTGGCTCCCTGTCGGGGACAAAACACCCTCTCCCTCCAACTCTTTTAACATCGGGCCAAATCCATAGGGTTACAGGAGGGATTTCTGTCACTGGGGAGTCAATTCCTCACCTCCCTCCCGCCCCCCCCCAGGTTAGAAAACACCCCTCT
>NW_015164681.1:801679-815608 GCF_001447785.1 Gekko japonicus
CCCCCCGCAGTTCAAAATGCCTCCCCTGCTGCTCCCCCCCCTCCCCCAAACTGCATGAGGGAAGTTGGCAGCAGGATGGGGAAATTAGCACGCACACCCACACACACACAAATCCCTCCCAATCGGTGAAAATCCTTCACCAAATCCACACCAATGGCCAGTAGAGAGTGACTGGAGAATCGGCAGCATTGTCAGCCCCCAAGTTGGCAAATTCCTGGAGATTTTGGGGAGGGACCTCAGCAGGTTATAATGCCACAGAGTCAGTCCTCCAAAGCAACCACTTTCTCCAGTGGAACTGATCTCTGTATTTGGAGACAGGCTGCAATTCTACCGTAGGAACCTCCAGGCCCCACGGGGAGGTTGGCAACTCTAGGAAACAAGTGGAGGATTAATTTCTGGTAGTTCATGGAGGAAATATGACCTTGTCTAGGGTTATCAGGCATGGCATGGCAACCAGAAAACTCAGGGGAAGAGTTGCCAATCTCCAGTTGGGGCCTGGAGATCTGGAATTACGACTGATCTCCCGATTATAGAGATCATGGTGGCTTTGGAGGGCGATTATAGAGAAAATGGTGGCTTTGGAGGGCGTTATACCTCACTGAGGTCCCTCCCCAAATCCCACCCCCCCCATCTCCAGGAATTTCTCAGCCTGGAGCTGGCAACCCTAGGGGAGTGGTGCGGTGACACTTCCAGGAAAACCCACTAGTGATGTCATGCCACTCTAGGAATTGCTGAAAACTCTATGTTTTAAAACCAAATGGGTTCTGGTGATTCCTAGAGAGGGCTGACATCATGGCTGGGTTTTTCCTGGGAGTTACTTACGTTTCCCCCCTCCTGCAGCTGCTTTGAACAGCATGATCCCACATTGTGATACTTATAACAATAAGTAAACGTCAAGTTATCTTTTTCCTCATCAGGCATAAGACTGAAATGAAGAGGTGTGCAGAGCAATAATCAAAATGAAACAGTTCAGGTGTGCTGAGTCCAAGCAGACCAGCGTCTCACCATCCCTTTGGACTTTGATCAAACCAGTCTCTTGGAGTTGAATGGGTCTCAGCTCTGCTGCGCCATGGCGTGTTGTCTATTGTATGTGTCTGGTGTGTTTGTGTTGTCTGCGCCTATCAGTAAATGGAGTGCGGGTCAGGATGAGTTTCCATCCTTGGCATTCTTCTCTCTCTCTTCTTTGACTGAGCCTTTGGCCTTCCTGATTTCAATCCAAGCGCCTCACCCATTAGGGGGGGAAAGGCAACCACGCTCAAGGGTGTAACAGGCGTCTTTCCAGCTGTGCCGTTTGCCTTGGAACTTGCCCTCCCTCTGACTGGTCTGTAGCATACTGTCCATCCTGCCAGTTGAGATCCTCTTCACAAGCCCTGCTGTTTGTTTGCCCACCTGCAGAGGTAAGATGGTGACAACCAAACACAGGGACTTCTGAGTGGTAGCTCCCCACATTTGAAATCCTCCCCCCCTTCTCTTTGAATCTTGCCTTGCCTCTGCTCCAGTCTCCTTTAGGCATCAGGCCAAAAAATGTTATGGGAGAGGGACAAAAAGGTTACCTAGTACACTCAAGTATTTGTTTAAAATTTATCCTTCCTCTCCATTCCCAGCTTCCAAAGTATTGCTCCGATGTTACAGTGAATACACATACATCATGCATGTATACGCATGTATCTGTCTGTAAGAAACAGCCAACACGTGTGCACTTTATAGATAAGATCGTTTTAAATCACGTTCAGTTGTACATGCATTGAATGTTAACATGAGAATTAACAGGTGTATAAAGAAAAATCAGCCCTCACCTGCATAGTTCAGGCTAGCCCGATATTGTCAGATCTCAGAAGCTAAGCAGGGTTGGTTGGCCCTGGCCCAGTATTTGGATAGGAGACCACTAAGGAATACCAAGGTCACTACACAGAGGCAGGCCATGGCAAACCATCTCTGAACGTCTCTTGCCTTGAAAACCCCATGGAGCCACCTCAAGTCGGCTGTTTTTTGATGGCAAAAAAAGGAAGAAAGAAAAATCAAGTGTACATTCCAGGCAACTTGTACGTGCATCATCTGCAGCTTGTAAACAGGGTTCACGTCACCTAGCAAAGGAAATCAAATGGTGCCATCTCTAAAAGTCAACAACCCACAACAAGAGATTTAGAATCCAGCAGCATGTACCTATTCATGATGCTCCCAATATGTGCAGTGACCATTTTGTCTGAACGAATGCACACATGTTCCAGCTTCACTACGTGTGAACCCCACCCTGGAAAATGTAGTATTCCAACAAAATGTGGTAATCCAAAGCTTGAAAACTTGTACATTCTGGTATTCAGACAAAATGGCAACAGCACATTTAGTACATGTGGCTGGATTCCCCCCCAAATGTAGTACTTGTAAAGGCCTCAAACCAATCCAATAAGAAGACCCCGTAAAGAATGGGCCAGGCAAGTTCCTCTAAGGAATCTACATGGATTTTTTTTCCCCCTGGCAGTGGAAAGAGTCAGGTTTGTGCAGCATTTAGCTGTCCTGATGCAGTTGAAGTCAGAGAACATATTACAAAGAACAAAGCATTACTTAGTATTAGCATCTTATCGTAGTGCAGGGGTCGCCAACAATTTGACCCTAGGGACACCTTTGGAATTCCGGCAGTGTGGCGGGCCCAGCCACAAAAATGGCTGCTGCAGCAGGAGGTGGAGCCGTCTTTTGCTCACTCCTTTTTCCCCGAGTGTGCTCTTAAAATCAACCCTATTTTCCCCTGCCTTTGAGCTTCAGCCATTTTGTGTCAGAATTCCAGAGGTGCCCACAGGGCTCAAAGATGGTTGGGGACCCCTGGGATAGGAGAACGGCGAATCTGTAGTAGCTGATGACACTGTCGCCTTCCTACAGGCAAAACCTTAACAAGATGTTACAAAACGGGATTCTTCCGGATGTCCTGGAACGAGGAATTCATCCATTTGGTCCACTAGTGACTAGACATGACGCAGATGAATACACAAGGTCCCTTTTACACAAACGGCAAGATTCTGGGGGATTTCGCAGGTATCTATGAAAGCAACAGGGACATCTAGTGGCCAGTAAGAGTAAGACGTCTGCTTAACCTTTGAAGCGGTAGCAAAAAAATAAATAAATCGTACCTCAGTGAAATATTGTGAAGCTCACATTGCCCTGCTGCGCACACTTAGGTTATTTTGTTCCCAGTCGTGTTCTCCCATACATTTTGCCACTTTCTGCAGACTTAAAGCCAGCCAAGCCAAAACCATTTCCCAACGGCTGTCAGGAAGACTGAAGACAACAGTGAGCCTTGAACTGGTCATTTCCCCCCATTCCCAGCTTTGGCCAAAGGAGGTGGTTTAGAGCAACTTGACGGCCTGTTCTTTGTTGGCTGGAAGCCCCTCTAACAGGCTTCTCCCACTCTCAAGGGGTCTTGGCAGGAACCTGGCCCGACAGAAATAAGGCCAGCACTATTTTTAACAGATTTCTCTGCGTGTCTATTTTGGCGTTATTCATAAGCGCTTATTTGATATCATATTAACCCTGAACTCCTCTCAAAGCTAAAATGACCAAACCGAGGCTACCGTACTTTGGGAAGAAGAAGGGAGGAGGAGGAGGAGGAGATTGGATTTATACCCCGCCCTTCACTCGGAGTCTCAGAGCGGCTTACAATCTCTTTTCCCTTCCCCTCCCCACGACAGACACTCTGTGAGGTAGGTGGGGCTGAGAGAGCTCTGACAGAAACTGCTCTTTTTCAAGGACAGCTCTGACAGAACTTTGGCTTGCCCAAGGTCATCCAGCAGGTGCAAGTGGAGGAGTGGGGAAGCAAACCCGGTTCTCCCACATTAGAGTCCGCATACTTAACCACTGCACCAAACTGGCTCTTTACACTACACCAAACTGACAGGACTTATGGAAAAGAGAATACTACTTGGGAAAGCTGAAAGCAGCCAGAAACAGGAAGACCCAGCACTGACTGATTGACTCAGTCAAGGAAGCCACAGCTCTCAGCTTTCAAGACCCGAGCAAGGCTGTTAAACCAGGGGATGTTTTGGAGGTCATTCATTCACGGGGTCACCATGAGACGGAAGTGGCTTACCAGCACTACACACACACACACACACTTGATAATGCCTATACACAGAGAGACACATACATGACTGAAGCAGTTTTGGAACATTTTAAAAAGCTGTTAACTATGCACTTCAACACATATCCTCAAATTTAGGTGGAAGGAAGGAAGGTCCCAAGTCTGCCTCTCCTTAAGGTTCCAGTTTCCCCTCCAGGAGTGAAACTGACTTGATACAATGCTCTAGATCCTTTAAGCCTGGCCACTGTGGTAGATAAAATATGAAGCTGCTACAATCAGAATACAAATACAAATATTTTCCCCTTACATTAGGCACCCTCCTCCATAACTCCAAGAAGTCCTCAAAAAAGTTTGGGCAAAAGAGATCTCAGGCTTCAATTAAATCCCCAAAAGGGATGTTCCTAAATGTTTGCAGTAGAATTCTGGATGCAACAAGTTAAGTTTGTGGTCAAAGGAAATCTAAGCTGTTGGTAATTTTCCCCTCAAGCCTTATCCTTGCCTAACACAAGCAGAGATTCTCGGATCACAGGAAAAGGTTTAATGTCTTTTACCGTCTTTTATTATCTTTTTTTTTAGAAACATGACCGCAGACGATCCCCATGAGATTATTGGCCCCCCAAATAAAAATAATCAAAATTTGTGTGTATACCACGACTGTGCATATACCGTGATTCTCTAAGAATACAGAATTCACTGTTCATTTTTAAAACAAATGCAAGTCTACTGTCCATATGGCTATGAAGAGATGACTGAAAGCAATTAGGCATTGCCTTCCTGAAATCTCAGAACTCACAGAAAGGGAAGAATAAGATTTGCAATAGATAAATGTCCTTGCCCAACTTGGAAAAAACAGAATTAAGCAAAATATAAAATAAGTCTGACCATGGATTTGCATGATTTATAAAAGCTGTGTAATTTCACTCTTCATACAGCATTTTAATAGCACTGAAATATATAGAGCTACGACCAGAATAATTTTGTCATGATGAAAACCACCGCAACTGCAGCCTGGCTAATCTGCTTATGTTGATCGCTGTATGCTCTTCTTTATAAGATTAGAAATCACACATCATGATGTAAACAACACTCAATATTTCTAAATAAATGATGCTTGATATATCTGCATAGTTTATTACTTCAGTCAGTAAATCTGCTGCCGGGTTCAGTCCCTGACGTCTGAGTTGCCCCCAGGGAAGAAAGCTTAGAATTTTAATAATTTTCCTACAGTTCTATTTGTATTGATTGCAGTGCCTTGATCCTGTAGGATTTCCCCCCCCCCCATGCTATAAATTTTGTTTCAGAATCAGGATGCAAGAGCAAGCCAGCTGCATCAGATTAAAAACATATCAAGGGTGGCAGGCGGGAGATTTCTATATCCAAGCTTCCATATTATATATATATATATATATATATATATATATATATATATATATATATATATATATATATATATATATATATATATATATATATATATATATATATATCCATATTGCAAACAAAAATATTGCCAAGGGAATTGCAGCAATGACATTTATTGGAAATGTTCCTAGTGATGAATGAATAACTCAAAAGTCAACGTAAGTCCAACATAGAGTGAAATATACTGTGTCTTTCAAGATTTAAAAAAAAAAATGCAAGGTGTGCCTGAACAACTTGATCATTGCTGTATACAGTTCCACAGTTCTCTGTGCTTTAATTCCGTATGCACAAATTACTCAAATGGCTTTTGTTTCTCTCCCTTGAACTGGCGAAATACAGTATTATTGCAATGTCCTCTAATCCCGTGTGAAATTTATTTACTCAATAAGAGGCAATAATCAATGGCACGCAAACAACACTCGGTGCACTTCTGTGACATGACTGAAATTAACACAAGTGATGTCCACTCCTAGAATTTCCTGCCCTGCTGCTGGACCGTAATCATAAGAATTGTATCAGTACTAGGAGGGGAGAGACGGACGCTGCAGCACACACACACAAAAAAGCAACACAACTTTGTCATGTCCCCCTTCCCCTCCCCACCGTTTTGCTTGTCGCTTGCATAATGCGTGTTACAAAGGAAGCCCTGGCCACAGACACACACCACACCCTCCCCGACTGCTATGAGTAAGACAACTTGGCAGAATTTGGCACTTTTCTCATTATCAAAAACAATTTGACAAATAAAACATCCCTACCGAACCCTATAATAATTCAAGCATTTTCCAAAATGCACATTTTCCTGTGCATGACTGACAGCTATTTTCATAGCTTTGTCAGTCCCTATAATATCAAATTTTTGACTTCAGTGTCTGGCAGAAGAGGCGACTCCAAACCCCCCACCACCACCCCATACATTTCAAAGTAACGCAGAGCAGCAGCTAGAGGCAGAAGCTGCTTGAAGAGCATCAAACAGTGTCTGTGGCCTTCTTTGATTTTAAAAAAAGGAAAAGTGTAACTACAGAGCAGATATTTTCAGCTGAAATGTATCCACCACTAGATCTAGATTATAACCCCCGTGGAGAGTTAACACAAGAAAAGCCTACATGCTTCTCAGGGGCAAGTGCATCTTTGCTGTGTTATAATAATCCTACAGTGTTTAAGGAACTCTAATGCTTAAATTTTATCCAGTGCCTTTGTTCCAACAAAGGGGGGGGGGGAAGCTGGAAGGATCGCTTGATCCTAATTGGCCCTTGAAACAGAGAAGAAAATGAACAATCCGGCAAAGCTCCTTCGGCTCCTTGAAACCCTGTGATGACGGCACACATTCGGTCAAAGCACACACACTGTCCATGCTGAAAACCGTGCCGCATCTTCCATTCCTCAAGTCCCAAAATGGACGGGGGGATACCCCGCGTGAGGAATCGGCCACTGGACTGTACAACGTCGGCTCTCAAGGTGGGAGATGAAGCATTTGAACATCCTCCCCAGAAACGATGCCGACACATACAAAATCCAGCAAGGTTGGAAGAAAGTCTACCCCGGTGCCTTCTTCCTGACGGGTTTAGCGGCATGCACGCGCCAGCATTTCATCTCCCACTGACAGCAGAATGGCTGCGGCCATTCGGACTCTTTGCAGAGTAACGGGCACGATCCGCACGGAAGAGGCCGCTCCCAGCCTTCATCTCCTACTCCCTCAACTTCTGGAGACATGGGGGGGGAAGGTGCGGCTACTTGGAAGTACGGGGGGGGGGAAGCAACTTGGCAACAGTGATTCTCAGCAGCAAAATCACATCTGGACAGCCAGCGGGTATTACTGTTACATAGAGGAAGTTGTCCATAGGATTTATTACAGGCACATAAGAGCTCGCGGGGATTTCGCTCGGATCCCCTCATCTCCCCCACCTCCATCACTGCCTCTACAAAAGCAGCCCCCCCACACTACAATGAGAAACATGCTATTCTTTGGAGGGGGGCAAAATTACATTCTTGTTTCTTTTCAAGTATTAATTAATGTATAGAAAGACACAACAGTGTTCCTTTGACTACAGGTCAAGAAAAACGTACTGAGGTCGACGTTCCAAAAGTCAACCACCAGTTTCCGCGAGCGAAATTTCATCCCCCACCACCCCCTTAGATCAATCCTAAATACATATCTAATTGTCTTCATTAGATCTGACCTTTTTTCTTTTCTTTTTGCATTGCAGTTTACATACACGCACTATTAAAAAAAAAACATTTAGCCTGGGATTTGCATATCAAGGTTGAAAAGGCCTCTCTTGATGCTCTAAGGATCCCAGTACCCGTGTGAGGCGGAGCAGATACCCTCCACAGCGGCCGGTCTGTCTCTTTCCTTTATTGTCAGAAACGGCGTCGCCCGCAACTCTCGATATATGGCTTATTTCTAGATCATGTTTGGGTGGCAGTCCACCTCCTTCAGCAGCTGCTCGCAGGCCGACAGGGCCTCGGTGGGGAGGTACTGGCAGATCTTCTCGATAGCCTTTCGGTAAAGCGCCTTCTCGTGCTCCAGGGACAGGATCAGGCTCTTCATTTTGCTCTCTCGCACCAAGACGTCTTCCAAACTGGATTCCAAGCTCTGGAGTCGAGTGTGAGCTGCCTGTTGAGAGGATGGTGGCAAGACGGAGGGTTTTAAAACAAAAGGGACACTGGAGAGAGGTGACAGGCACAGCTGCAGTATTACCGTAAGAAGCTTGGAAGGCCCACAAGGAATTGCACAAGGGTGGATGGCAAATAGTTACTGTATTTACTTGCCGGGAAGATGACCCTGAGTGTGAGGCTGGCCCTCTCCAAAGAAAGATTAACAGAAATGTTCTTATTACCGTAACCCACACACAAGTTTAAGACAATCTCTATTTTTCTTGATGACTCTCCTGGGGGGAGAGTTTGGCGTGGTGGTTAGGAATGCGGACTCTAATCTGGGAGAACCGGGTTTGATTCCCCACTTCTCCACATGCAGCTGCTGGATGACCTTGGGCAAGCCATAGCTCTGTCAGAGCTGTTCTCTCACGTGCAGTCCTCAAGAGAGCTCTCTCAGCCCCCACCTACCTCCCAGGGTCTCTGTTGTGGGGAGGAGAAGGGAAAGGGATTGTAGGCCACTCTGAGACTCCGAGTAAAGGGCGGGGTAGAAATCCAATCTCTTCTTCTCCTTTTTCTTTCAGATAAAAAGGGGCACCGAAATTCTGATTTTTTTTTGTTTTGTTTATCTGGCCTTGAGCTTCAGGAGTCCGGCATGTTTGCCAAATTGCCCTGATCATGAAGATTTGGGGCCGGGTGAGTGAAAAAGCCTCTCATCAGGTGACAACCCAGAGTGGAACAACGTAGGATAAGCAGGGCTCTTTTTGTAGCAGGAACTCCTTTGCATATTAGGCGACACGCCCCTAATGTAGCCAATCCTCCAAGCGCTTACAGCAGCCCCTGTGAGAAGAGCTCTGTAAGCTCTTGGAGGATTGGCTACATTAGGGGTGGGTGTCGCCTAATAGGCAAAGGAGTCCCTGCAACAAAAAGAGCCCCGCGTGTGCGCCCACTGACTTCTCCCTCTGCATGCTGTATGAAAGAGCCGGAGGAGGGGGACTGGCGAGCCCACGCGTCACGCATTTCCAGACCCTCACGTCCTTCTGCCCCTCCGTCTCTCACGCACACACTCCGGAATATTAGAAGCCAGCAGAGATTCACCCTGACCTGGGTGGCCCCGGCTGGCCTGACCTCCTCAGATCTCGGAAGCCAAGCAGAGTCGGCCCCCGATTAACCCTTGGATGGGAGACCACCAAGGAAGCCCAGGGCAGCTAATGCAGTGGAAGGTGTTGGGTATTACAAGTTAAAATTACACTCAGTGTCTCTGGGGTTAAATGTTTGTTTGCGTTGTCACAGGAAGTCACATGTGTTTCATGTAACCAATGCTGTTTTTAGGAATAGAAGCCCGGGAAACTTCTCCCTGATCTAGGAGTTTGAGTGGGACAAAAGTGTCAAAGTGTTTTAACATTTTACGGCTCCTCTTCCCGTCTTTGTTTGGAGTTCTCAAGAAAAAAGAAAGAGAAGCCATAACTCTCTTCTAGTCTTGTCCTTTGTAGTGTAAAGATGTAGGGAATTTAGCTCCGTTGTTATTTCCATCCCAGTTACCCTTCCCTATGCTAGAATGTAGTAAAAACTTTCTATTTTAAACACACATGGACTCTGGGTCTGAATTATTTTACTCTGGCACTGCTAAGCTATTTTATCTCTGCTAAAAACCAATTTTTAAAACCCAACAGAAGGCAATGGCAAGCCACCTCTGTTCATCTCTTGCGAAGGAGGAGGAGGAGGAGGAGGAGATTGTATTTATATCAAGCCCTTCACTCGGAGTCTCGAGAGCGGCTTACAATCTCCTTTCCCTCCCTCTCCCCTGTGAGGTAGGTGGGGCTGAGAGAACTCTCTCAAGAATTGCTCGGGAGAGAACAGCTCTGAGAGGATGGTGACGGGCCCAAGGTCACACCAGCAGCTGCACGTGGAGAATCAAATCCCAGTCTGCTCTCCTAACCACTACCCCAACCCCATCACCACAGGCTGGTTGCGACTTGACGGCACCTTCCCCCACCACCATCAGAGTTCCAACCACCTTTATGGATCTAAGAGTCCAGGTGGACAACATGCCCAAATCTGCGACCCAGGCAGAAACGCTAGACATCCCCCCTCCTTCCCCGGGCAAATCACGGTCCCTAAAAGATGAACCTCTTGAGCCTTGAATTTCGATTGAGAAAGTGCCTCACAGCTGTCAGACATTTAGGAAACGCCGCTACGCCAGCCGTGGCTGCCAAAAGAGACATGTGCACACTTGTGAGAGAGGGAAGACAGAAAGGCCCAGCTGAGGCAGCCGTGAAAGGACTACAACCCAGGAGAAGCATCTTCTCTGTTGTGGCGACACAGTTTGAGGAAGCCTTTCCTAGAGGGGCCCGTCTGAAGAGCTAAAGTGTGCCGTTGAGACACAGCTGACTCGTGGCAACCCCATGAAGCTCTACCTTGTGGAGTTTTCAAACCAAAAAGTAAACAGAGGTAGATTTTTGCCATTGCCTTCCTCTGCGAGCCAGTTTGGTGTAGTGGTTAAATGTGCAGACTCTAATCTGGGAGAACCGGGTTTGATTCCCCACTCCTCCACTTGCACCTGGCTGGATGACCTTGGGCAAGCTGTAGTTCTGATAAGAGCTGTTCTTGAAAAAAGAGCAGTTTCTGTCAAGAGCTCTCTCAGCCCCACCTACCTCACAGGGTGTCTGTTGCAGGGAGGGGAAGGGAAAGGAGTTTGTAAGCTGCTCTGAGACACCTTTGGGTAGTGAAGGGCGGGGTATAAATCCAATCTCTTCTTCTTCTCTGCATAGCAGCCCCCGCCTTCCTTGGTGGCCTCCCATCCAAGTACACTGACCACAGTCCACCCTGCTCAGCTTCCGGGCCCTGATGGGAGTGGGCTAGACTGCACCATTAAGGGCTGCCCAAGGCCTGTCTTGCGTCACCGTTTGGAGATGCTTAAAGCTGCAGCTGTCAATTTTGACTGATTTAGCTGGCTCCTACTATGACTTTGCTTAAAGGACAGTATTGTAGTACACAGCAATGTCTGTCACACAGTTAACCCTCCCCTTTTACTACAATGCAATGTCTTCTACCTTTGCAACACTTTTATTTACTAGTTATGTCAAACCGTAAGACAGTTTGGTGGCCTTAGGTGGTTCTTTGCCGACACTGACTGCTTTGCTGCCTCAGTCAGTTTTTTAAAATGTATTTGCTCGCACTGTCTTCCGACTAGCCCACTGCATTGTTTTATTAGAGATCTATACCGTTCCCTTGAATTTGTTTTTATATTCGGCAATCCACCTTGAGTCTCAGGAAGAGAGGCAGGCTAATAACAGCAACAAGAACCATAACGTGTGCAATTCTTCAGTGACAGCTCCAATTGATGCAGTCTAGCAAAACATTCTGCCACTCGATACTGTTGGTTCAATAGATTGGCTATGTGCCCCCCCCCCCCACTGAAAGCCAACTACGTCAGAATTCATTCATTTATTTAATTAATTCTATTTGTATCCCTCCCTCCCTGCAAGGAGGCTCAGGGCGGGTTCCAACATAAAATTCACAATATAACAAATTGACAGTTAAAATATATCTAAAACAGGAGGAGGAGGAGGAGGAGGAGGAGGAGGAGACTGGATTTATACCCTGCCCTTCACTACCCAAAGGAGTCTCAGAGCGGCTTACAAACTCCTTTCCCTTCCCCTCCCCACAACAGACACCCTGTGAGGTAGGTGGGGCTGAGAGAGCTCTTTCCAGAACTGTCCTTGAAAGAACAGCTCTGACAGAACTATGGCTTGCCCAAGGTCATCCAGCAGCTGCAAGTGGAGAAGTGGGGAATCAAACCCGATTCTCCCAGATTAGAGTCCGCGCACTTAACCACGACACCAAACTGGCTCTAAAAACAATACTCAGTAAAAGACCGGTGCCTCAACAGATTTCAACAAGAAGCAGTTTGTTCCCAGTGGGCCATTCGGATCTGAGGTCACTGGAGGGGAGGCCAATAGCAGGTGGGTGCCTGCTGCCCCAACTAAAAGCCTGGCGGAAGAGTTCCGTCTTTCAGGCCCTGTGGAACTGTAATAGGTTCTGCAGGACCCTGGTTTCTAATGGGAGCTCATTCCACCAGGTAGGGCCCAGGGCTGAAAAAGCCCTGGCCCTTGTTGAGGCAAGTCGGACGTCCCTGGGGCCGGGAACCACCAGGAACTGTTGATTAATAGATCATAAGTGCCTGCGGGGCTCATATGGGGAGAGGCTATTTGCCAGATCCCGCTCCATGACAGGTCCTGACGAGCCAGTGTGGGGTAGCAGTCGGAGGGCCGGACTAGGATGAGGGAGAGCTGTTTGCGATCTCCACTCTGCCATGAAACTCACTTGGGTGTCCTTGGGACGGTCTTTCTCTGCCTGACTCACCTACCTCGAAGGGGTGTTATGAGGATGAAGTGGGAGGGAGGGGCGAGCTATATGTGCCACCCCGAGGCTTCCTTTGAGAAATGGAGAGATGACGGCATGAGAGAGAAATAGGGATGATGGTTTTGTCCAAACTAAATATGCGGAACTTCCAGGACTCCAAACACCTGAGAAGGCAAGGGGCAGGGAAGGTGATGTGGTCGGGAGGGAAAGCTGTGTCCGGGACACTCAGTCCTCACCACCGCCAGGGCCTTCCACAACCAAAAGAAACATGCATCTAGGAAGCCCAGCTGAGGAACGGGAGCATGAGGAAATTAAGCACTCCTCTCCTCCCAGCATCTCTATCCTCTTGCCACTATTTTTCAGGGGTTCAGCCATCATGGTCTACGTTTGTGGGTAGGAGCGTGGACTCTAATCTGGGAGAGCCGGGTCTGATTCCCCACTCCGCCACATACAGCTGCTGGTGTGACCTTGGGTCAGTCACAAGTTCTCTCAGAGCTGCTCTCACATGGGCAGTTCTCCAAAGAGCTCCTCTCAGCCCCACCTACCTCACAGGGTGTCTGTTGTGACGAAGGGAAAGGGATTGTAAGCTGCTCTGAGACTCCTTTGGGTAGTGAAGGGCAGGGTATAAATCCAATCTCCTCCTCCTTCTTCTTCTAAGATCTGCATCTTCTGTTGACCGTCAAGCCTGGCCCATCGTGATTTACCTGCAGTTTCTCCAAGAGGTCCATGTTCTGCCTCTTAAGCTGATTGTTCACCCTTTCGAGTTTCTCCGGAGCCTCGCCATTCTCGCATGGATTCGAGTCGTCCTGAAGCTCGTCCTGCAGAACGTGATACTCTACTTCATAGGCGTGAAGCTGTTTAGAAATATCCATCTCAAATACCTGCCGGGAAAAGAGAAGACAAGTTTTGCTCATAAAAGCCCATGAGCTGGTTAAGATGGGCATTACAGGAGAATCTGAGACAAGTGAGCTTCTTTAGGGAGCAGCACTGTGGCTCTGTGGTAGAGCGTTTGCTTTGCGTGCAGAAGGTCCCAGGTTCAATCCCTGCCATCTCCATTTAAAAAGGGACCAGGCAGGAGGTGATGTGAAAGACCTGAGATTTTGGGAAACTGTTGCTGGTGCTGACCTTGACAGGCCAAAGGTCTGACTCCATAGCAGGAAACTTCATGTGTTCAGGTGGTGATACGGAAGCCCAGCAGCCTTACAGTGTCAAGAACAGGAGTCAAGTGATAGCAGGGCAGGGAGATGTGAAATGTTAGCAATTTCAAATTAGCATTCTATAAAGAACTCAAAAGAGACTTTCGCAGAGTAAATACCAACTTGAACCTCTTAAAAAGAATTCTGAAACTGGCAAGTAAAACTGCTACGCTGGCCTACAAAAAAAAAGAAAAAGGTGTTCACGTCAGCTTTTATGGCAGGATGGCACCCACACCCGTTGCTTCAGGCAGAGAGCAGAGGAGCCAAAGAGTGGCCAGTTTC
>NW_015164681.1:815752-815983 GCF_001447785.1 Gekko japonicus
AACTTTATTGCAGCATAGGCTTTCTCAAGAGCTTATGCTAGGATAAAGTTTGTTTGTCTTAAAGGTGCTACTGGGCTTTTTACTATTTTGCTTCCAAAGAAAGATTTCAGTCTAGAGTGTCAAAGACACGATGGAGACATCGATGGAGACATTAGTTCAAGCCAGTTCTACTCGTAGCTGACTCCTACTCTGCCATCTGTGCTGTGGCCTGCAAAGAACAATTCAAAAACT
>NW_015164681.1:816127-816290 GCF_001447785.1 Gekko japonicus
GCCACACCAAACTAGAGACGCCGCGGCGGGATCCCATGGATCCCCTGAGTGGCGGTGCCGTTGCTCCCCGGCACAATCAGATGCCGGGGAGAAAGCGACGGTGGGAGGGGGAGGCTGGCGAACTGCGCATGCTCACACATGTGCAGTTCAGCCATGAGCCGGG
>NW_015164681.1:816798-838641 GCF_001447785.1 Gekko japonicus
CATTATGAAAGCATTCTGAGAGCATAGGAAAAAACGTGCTGCTCCTTATTTTAAGGAACCCAGAGTTTTTAATTAGACGATGCACAAGGTAACGAGCCAACGGAAGCCAAACTGGCTGAATATCACCTAGTGATGTAAAGGCAAGACATTGCCACAAACTTACACCAATCCCAAATCAACTTCCAGCTGGCTTGTTTGTGTCAATATTCAGCAGGGCTCTTATTATAAGAAAATCATCCGTACTTCTCTCTCACTCACACATGTTAGGTCAACGAGCAAAACCAACACCAGATACAAGGTATTAAAAGCAAACTGTATGGGTAAGAACATGACCAAAAGATCTTGTTGTTTTCCTTAAAAACATCACTAGTATAAAAGGTAAAAGGTAACGGTTCCCTTGCTCGAAAGCCAGTCGAATTCGACTCTAGGGTTGCGGTGCTCATCTCCGTTTCAAAGCCGATGAGCCAGCGCTGTTCAAAGACGTTTCCGTGGTCATGTGGCCGGCATGACTAAACACCAAGGCGCACGGAACGCTGTTCCCTTCCCACCGAAGTGGTCCCTATTTATCTACTTGCAATTTCTTGCTTTCGAACTGCTAGGTTGGCAGGAGCTGGAACTAGAGACGGGAGCTCACTCCATCATGCGGCACCCGGGTCTCGAACTGCTAAACTACTGATCTTCCACAGCCTGCAGTTCAGCGTCTTAACCATAGAAAGGGAGGGTCAAATACCTTCCAGGACAGAACTGTTCCATTACCAGCTTAGAAGGAAGGACCAAAACTGTCAATCCCAAAATACTAATAACCCAAAAGGGTATCAGTTAGATAAGGTGCTTAACTAGTGACAGTATCTGAAATATCACTTCCCTCATTAAGAGAGTATTTGCACGATTTCAGCTTATAGCGTGTTTCTTTATTCTAATATTTACTTTTAAAAAATGTTTATTTTCTTATTTGATTTCAGAGGAGTGTGATCTATGCTAGGAGTGAGCATACACAATTGCAAAGTATAACTTTTTCCTTAAAAGGCCATTTCACACATTATGTGTTTTATGTGGACACTGGGATTGCAGATGAATTGCAACCAGTTTTTCGGCAGACAAGTCAGCACACGCAAGAAATACGTAAGTAAGGGGTCAGTCAGTCTAAATCTCATGTATTGTAACCCCTCTTTCTTAAGCAACATGGCTCTTTCACACACCAACGTGAATTCATTTTACATTTCACAAGACCACCATATGAGCAATTTCTGCAATAGAAGAGACTGGATTTATACCCTGCCCTTCAGTACCTGAAGGAGTCTCAGACTGGCTTACAATGTCCTTTCCTTTTCCTTCCCCAAAACAGACACCCTGTGAAGTAGGTGGGGCTAAGAGAGCTCTTTCGAGAACTGCTCATGAGAGAACAGCTCTGAAAGAACTTGTAATTGACCCAAGGTCATACCAGCAGCTGCATGTGGAAGAGTGGGGAATCAAACTTGGCTCTCCCAGATTAGAGTCCGCACTCCTAACCACTACACCAAACAGTAGCAACTATATCTGGGTCAAACCATTATCTTTGGTACAAGGCTCAAAGGAAAGCACACCATGAAAGTGTTCCAATCTTATATCCATTATCATGGCTTCAGTGGAGCGATCACCTCACTTGCTGACGCCAAAGTTCCACCAAAGGAAAGGCTGTGCACACAAGAAGACGCTGAAATTGCAGACTGCTAATATATTGCTAATAAAGAAAGTCAAAAAGGTACAAACGTACTATACGTACAATCAAATTATAAGAGTCCTTCAATAAAGTATATCAACACTGAATTGTTCCAGAAATGGTTTGTATAGATTCCGCAACGGTAATCCAACAAAGGTTCCAGATATTGGTAACTTCATTTCAATATTCTTTCTCAAGAAACAATAACCGTTACATATTTCATAAGCACCCGAGTTACCTGGAGTTACCTGGGAAAGGGGACAGACTGTACCACTAGTCTAGATACACCTTAATACTTGGCTAAATAATAATAATAATAATCAGACTTCATAATTCTTCAGAACACAAGAAATCTGAGTACAACCTCATGTTTAAAAAATGCAGAGATCAAAACAGTTTTAGCTTCCTGCCAATGCTCATCCAGCCAGATTTGTTGGCTAAAATGGTACCTGTCAATCAGCCAAAAAAAAAAAATCCTTACCAAATACTCTAGCTACAAATCCCAATGGAAACTGCGAAGCAAGTAAGGTGAGAAACCAAGGTGCGGCGTAAAGGCTGGGACTGATTTCGTTCTCTTCAAGGTGGTTGTAGAGGTCCCTGTGGTAGTCGTGGAGAAGCCGGGACAGCTGGTACATCTGGATCTACCATGACATACAAGGGGGGGGGGAATAAAACCATTAAGACTGGGAGCGGGAGCGATGCAGCGGTTAAGAATGCCGGATGTGTGCCTGGGAGACTCAGGTCTGAATCCTCGATCATGCCACGGAGGCCTGTCATACCCTCTCAGCCTAATCTACCTCACGTGGTGGTTGGTGAGGATAAAATGGAGGAGAGAATGACGTCAGCCGCTTTGGGTCCCCATCGGGAAGAAAGGCGGGGTAACAATGAAATAAATAAACAAATCACAGGGTTCATCTAATGACTTTTATCTGAAATGGGAAAAGCAGGAAAGAGCTCTTCTCAGTGGGTTTGTAGTGGGGATGCACACCGCTGGAGGCCGAAGGTTCGCCACAACATTAGCCGGTGAGGAGGCATCCCTGAGGTAGTAGTTTATGAGGAATTTGGGAGGAAGGTGGCTCTGGTGTCCTCAGACATTTGAGAAGGTAAAATAGACCTGTGGCAATCCTAATAGTCCAGACTAGCCCAATCTCCTCAGAGTTTAGAAGCTAAGCAGGATTGGTACATGGATGAACGACCACGGAGGAAGACTGGGAGTGATATGTGGGGGAAGGCCGCAGCAAACCACCTCTGGTCATCTCTTGCCTTGAAAAACCCCGTGAGGCAGAACTTCATGGGGTCGCCATCAGTCGCAACCAGTGTTCCCTCTAAGCTGAGTTCGTGTGAGTTAGCTCACAGTTCTTCAGCCTCCAGCTCACACATTTTTTGTCTTAGCTCAGGAAGGATGGCTCCAGAGCAAACTGATTTATGCAGCAGCCAAATCGCTCGGCTCACAACTTTAATGCCGGTAACTCACAGAGTAGAATTTTTGCTCACAAGACTCCACAGCTTAGAGGTGAACACTGGGACTCCCAACTCAGTGGCACAGTTTTCCTTTACCTTAGAAGATACAGGACATGAAGGAACCCCCCTAAGCAATAAATCATTCCTCGTTGGCCTAAATTCCTCAAGGGGGACTCTGTGAGGAACGTGACCAGTGTTCCCTCTAAGCTGAGTTAGTGTGAGACAGCTCACAGTTTTTTAGCCTCCAGCTCACAAATTTTTGTCTCCCCTCAGGAAGGATGGCTCCAGAGCAAACTGATCTATGCAGCAGCCAAATCGCTTGCTCACAACGTTAATGCCAGTAGCTCACAAAGTAGAATTTTTGCTCACAAGACTCCACAGCTTAGAGGGAGCACTGAACGTGACCCTTTTGCCAGGACACTGCTCGGCTTCAAGAAACTGTGGATGAACAATATAGGTAAAGCCTGACATTTCCACCAGGGAGAATAACGGCAGCTCATGGCGTAGGTTTCTCCAGTGAACATGAACAACGGGAGAGAAGGAAAGGATTAAACTCCCCTCCCCGTGCCCTTTCCTCCTTGAAAAGGCAATCCCTTCTGCTGCATTAGCAAAAGAAAAGAGTGTGGGTCTTAAAATATACAGGGAAGAAGCTGCCCTGGGTAGCTGAGCCCTCAGGAGGAGGAATTTGTAAGACCCATTATCAAAAAATGCTAAGCTGCTCCCGCGGGATGGCTGAAATTTGGCACCGGTTCAAACTCAATGGTCGAAGAAGTTTACTTTGCAGGACGGGTCGATGCTCCGGCTCAGAGGAACCCGGAATGCTGAGCTGCTGGACTTTATGTGCCTTATCTGGTGGGGGGAGAAGTCAATGTATCTCCTCAAGAAGCCAGGAATGTATATCTCTGTTTGCAAAATGCTTCGCTTCCTAGTCATTTGATAGACTTCCACGTGTCTCCCCCTCCAACCCGCCCCTCCGGTCATCCCCCCTAAAAAGCCCCCCCCCCCAAGCCTAAAAAAACCTCCTCCCACCCCCACCCCCTCCGGCTGCAAATTCTATTCATTTCCTTGACTTATTGCCATTCTGAGCACATGGACTCCCCATCTCCTCCGAAAGAGAAATGAGAAGCCGGCAGATATTGATTAGCTGTCAAGTCCTATTATATTGTTAATGGAGTTTTTAAACTTGAGAAAGAAGCCTAGTGCCTCAGGCAGGAAACAGCTAGACAGGAGAACAGCCCGATTCCAGGCAGGGTTACTCGGAAGCAAGTTCCGATGTATTGAATACGACACAGTTTCCAAAACAGCATTGCCCCCATATGCCGCTTCTGCAGGTATATCTGACTGTACCTGCCGCGGAAGCCTCCTTGTTTTAATGCCTAGGCGAAGTACCTGGGTGGTAAAACATATTTATTTTTATTGTTTTATTTATTTAATTTATACCCCACCCTATCCCATAAGTGGGCTCAGGGTGGCTTACAGCATAACATCCATAAAACAATAAAAACAATGAAACCGTAGATGGCACGATAAACAATAACAAGGACCCCCCCCCGTCGCCTCCAATCAGGTGGATATGAAGCACTCATCTGACACTCCGCCATCCCTCGCAACCCCTCCACCCAAGGAGGTGGAGGTTAGGGGAGCTGATCTGGTATATGTTTCTTGTTTTCATTCACTGATCTGTTCTTAATGTTTAATTGTTATTATTCTGCTGTAAGCCACCCTGTGCTCTAAGAACATAAGAACATAAGAGACGCCAATGTTGGATCAGGCCAAAGGCCCATCCAGTCCAACACTCTGTATCACACAGTGGCCAGAAATACCAGGTGCCATCCGGAGGTCCACCAGTGGGGCCAGGACATTAGAAGCCCTCCCACTGTTGACCCCCCCAAGCACCAAGAAGACAGAGCATCACTTGCCCCAGAGCCCCTATCTATACCTTGTGGCTAATAGCCACTGATGGACCTCTTGTAGGGAAGAGCGGCCTAGTAAAACTAATTAATTAATTAATTAAATAAATATGGGTACCCCAGAAAACTCCAGTGCCCAATAATATTATCTAAAACAGCAAGGCACTGGGAACGGGCCATGAACAGGGGAGACCAGAATGGTTGAGCACCCGCCACCTCAAACAAAAGCCTGGCAGAACAGCTCCATTTTACAGGCCCTGCGGAACTGTAATGTCCCGCAGGGCCCTGATCTCGGGTGGGAGTGGGCCAGGACTGAAAAAGCCATGGCCCTGGTCGAGGCCAGATGGACATCCCTCGGGCCCGGGATCACCATATAAATAAGAATTATAAAACACTAAATCACACCTGGCTTGGTAGCTCGCTCAAATTAGCATGCCGAAATGATGCAAAAACATCCTGAAGAAGAATACCCAAAGGAGAACACACATGCACCCCTACACCCTCAGGTCACATAATACCCCTAGTTAAATCTCAGAGCAAATGGTGATGTGCGGCTGGCAAAGGGGAGTCTCTCCACTCTGAACGCATACGTACGTGTCGTCAAGCTGCAACTGACAGTCGACTTATGGCAGCCCCGGTGAGAGGCTTTCAAGGCAAGTGAGAAGCAGTGGTTGGTCATTGCCTGCCTCTGCAGAGCCTTCCTTGGTGGTCTCCCTTCCAAGCACTGGCCCTGCTTAGCTTCCGAGATCTGATGAGATCAAGCTATACAATGCTGCCTTCTCTCCCCTGCACTCTGAAGGTAAGGTCAAGGTTCCCTTGCTCGAAAGCCAGTCGAATCCGACTCTAGGGTTGCGGTGCTCATCTCCGTTTCAAAGCCGAAGAGCCAGCGCTGTCCGAAGACGTTTCCGTGGTCATGTGGCCGGCATGGCTAAACACCGAGGCGCACAGAACGCTGTTACCTTCCCACCGAAGTGATACCTATTTATCTACTTGCAATTTCTTGCTTTCGAACTGCTAGGTTGGCAGGAGCTGGAACTAGAGACGGGAGCTCACTCCGTCATGCGGCACCCGGGTCTCGAACTGCTGAACTACTGACCTTCCACAGCCTGCAGTTCAGCGTCTTAACCACTTGAGCCACCGCAGCTCCATGCACTCTGAAGACCGTTCCTTAAAACTAGCTTCTTGCAGATGCCATTTGGAAACATCTTTACGACTTTCAAGTAGCTAACGAGTTTCTACTGCAGATGCCAAGTCTGTTCGGCACTGGCCTCCAGCGGACTGCCGCATCTGGTATTCACATGGCTTGGGGGGGGGGGAGTAGGCAGACAGCCCAAATACCTCCCTACGCAGGGCAAACAGCAGCTCCCCCTGAGACAAGAAAAGTTGGAGGGAGGGGGGTGAAGCAGTGTTCCTTCCCCCAGCCTTGAACCACACCCTCTCCACCAGCATAACAACTGCTTAAGAGTTTCTGGCTGATACACGCTCTTTGCTGTTTGGGAACGTGTTTTAATGCACTTGCTCGCGTGTGCGTGCCGGCAGCAACACGGCATACAAAGAGCAGAAAGATAGTTAAAAATAAAATAAAATCCCAGCATAATAACATCTCAGTGTATTAACAATCTTAGAGAAAGGTCTCTGAGAAGGAACGCTTGCTGCTCTCAGGCTGCAATCACACGAGCCTTTAGGTCTGACATAGGTGCGAATGCCGGACAGATCTAAAGGGAGCAATGAGATAGCAACATCTGGGAAGCGTCCCGCAGTCATCGACAACCCGTGCTGCTCCGACGCAGAAGCGGCGTTAAAACACACCGAGGAAAGTCCGGTAGTAAACGGGTTCCGACGGGCCAAGGACAGACTTTCCCCCGTCTGATCGCTCAAGCACGCTCTCAAGCCCTCGGGAGGGTCTGATTAGGCCATCCCGGCTCAGTGCCATTTCCCCCACCCCCTTCACAGTATGTGTATCATCGCATACTCCATAGGGGGCTCTCAGTGCGGAGGTGCGATTCCTTGTTTATGCGCATGGGGAACAAACGGCCAAAAAAACGCCAGACTCACCTGCAGTTTCGTCTGATCACACATTGACGGGCTGTGCCCGCCGCTATAAAGGGAGGTGTGATCTCGCAACTGTGTGTCAAATTCCTTCGGAGGAAACAGCCTCGCTTTCCCCTCTGCTTCAGCTGGTGTGTGTGACCACAGCCTTAGTGAGAATGCTGCCTCAGAGGAGGCAATTCACCCAAAAAGGAGACATTTAAAGGTGTGTGTGTTAAGAACATAAGAGAGGCCAATGTTGGATCAGGCCAAAGGCCCATCCAGTCCAATACTCTGTGTCACACAGTGGCCAGAAATACCAGGGGCCATCAGGAGGTCCACCAGTGGGGTCAGGACATTAGAAGCCCTCCCACTGTTGACCCCCCCTAGTTGTGCCCATCATGTTGGTGTTGTATTGTACCCCTAGTTGTGTTGTGCCCATCATGTTGGTGTTGTGTTGTGCCCATCATGTTGGTGTTGTATTGTACCCCTAGTTGTGTTGTGCCCATCATGTTGGTGTTGTGTTGTGCCCATCATGTTGGTGTTGTATTGTACCCCTAGTTGTGTTGTGCCCATCATGTTGGTGTTGTGTTGTGCCCCTAGTTGTGTTGTGCCCGTCATGTTGGTTCCGACTCATGGCAACCTTATGAACTCATGATCACCAAAACGCCCTCTGGTTGACAGCCTTGCTAAGGACTTGCAACTTGAGGACCATGGCTTCCTTGACTGAGTCAATGCCATAGCATCTTGAGTCTTCCTCTTTTCTTACTGCCTTCAACTTTTCCTAGCGTTATTCTCTTTTCCAGCGGCTCTTGTCTTGTCATCATGTGACCAAAGTTTTGACAGCCCCAATCAATGCTCCCTCTAAGCTGTGGAGACTTGCGAGCAAAAATTCTACTTTGTGAGCTACTGGCGTTAAAGCTGTGAGCAACTTTTCGGTGAAATTTGGCTACTGCATAAATTAGTTTGCTCTGGAGCCATCCCTCCTGAGCTAAGACAAAAACGTGTGAGCCGGAGGCTAAAAAACTGTGAGCTGGCTCACGCTAACTCAGCTTAGAGGGAACACTGGCCCCAATTTAGTCATAACAATATGTGACTAATAAATTCCTCCTTGGCATCCAAGCTGCTGAGTCTGCACAACTCCAAAATTTTACTTCTACAACGGCCACATCCTAAAGTGCCAGCCGTTGCCTTTAGCTGTGCCACCTGAGGGTTCAAGGTAGTGGTTTACTTACAACATGGAAACATGAGTTGGGCACCCTGCCCTCATGAATGAACAGCCCTAACCAGCCTTTGGTATCAGTCTGTCCCCTCAAAATCACTTCTGCATTCTGGTTCACACAGAAGTAATTTATGTGAAACTCTGGCACTTCAGTGCTTTGGGGTTGATTTCTCTTGGAACCTTCTCAACTCTGAGGTTGGTTCCTTCCCTACATTCTCCTCAGCGATTGCACTACCACGTATTTTCAGTACTCGCCCCACCACCTTCACTGTGCCACTGTTGCCCCCAGTTCCAACAGGATGAAGATTTATACCCCGCCCTTCACTTGGAGTCTCAGAGCAGTTTACAATCTCCTTTCCCTTCCCCTCCCCACAACAGACACCCTGTGAGGGAGATGGGGCTGAGAGAGCTCTTTCCAGAACGGCTCCTGAGAGAATAGCTCTGAAATAACTTTTAACTGACCCGATTCTCCCAGATTGGAGTCCATGCTCCCTAACCACTACACCAAACTGGCAAACAGGAACAGAGGGACGTCTTCTTGCCACCTCGCTTCCTGTCCTGTGCTTTTCATGTCCGTTCAGTGGGCTTGCCAACTGCCCACTGAGAGAGGGCAATCCCCCACCCTAGAAGATTCGAGGAGCAAAAGAAACAAAAACGGAGGGGGCGTAGCATCCACGGGGGTGACGCTTCAGAATGTTCCCAATATGTATGGTCAAGACCACAGCGACTTTACATCCTCCAAAACTCTACCCGGAAGCGATGCCACATCCTTGGCAACGCTCTGTGAATTACCCCAAGCCAGCATGGTCTCTACTATAGAGATGGGGAAATTCCTACAGCGTCATGGAGGATACAGCATATGGAGCAGAGGTCCATCAGTGGCTATTAGCCACAAGGTATAGATAGGGGCTCTGGGGCAAGTGATGCTCTGTCTTCTTGGGCTTGGGGGGGCCAACAGTGGGAGGGCTTGTAGTGTCCTGGCCCCACTGGTGGACCTCCTGATGGCACCTGGTACTTCTGGCCACTCTGTGACACAGAGTGTTGGACTGGATGGGCCTTTGGCCTGATCCAACATTGGCGTCTCTCTTATGTTCTTATGTGATCTCATATCCCCTGAAATCCCACCCTCCCCAGACACCATCTACAAAGTTTCCTGGCATTTCTCCTACACGGTGGCTAGCAATCCTTCGACTCAGCCACTGGCAAACACAACCCACATCGCCTGGCTGAGGCTAGCGGGCTGGGATTCAGCCCACGCACCGTCTTACGTGATGCGGCCTCAAACCCGCGTCCTGCTCTCAGTATCGCAACGTGCTCCGAACTGATTTCCGTTCTCCGGCCTCACCTGCAGCGACATCATGTCCGGCCTGTACTGCTTCCGGAAGCCCAGGTCGTACATGAGGAACTTCAGCATTTCAAAGGCTTGCTCTTCGCTCATGTGGAGAAGCAGCACTCCGGCCACGAAGCTGATACCTTGGCAATAGCCCACCTCCTTGTCCAGCAAGGAGTAGGCTTTCAGGAGATTGAAGAGTGAAAGCTGCCCTGCTCCCAACTGAGCAGAGAAATAAGGGTGCGTCGGAAAGGTCCTGCCTGGAACGAGAACAGGGAGGGGAAAGGGCTGCGGTCAGTTTTTAGAACTCACTCGCACGCTTTTAGGATAGCAGTGGGGTAGCAGGTTCATCTGTTCAGGGAGCACAAGGGACCCATTTAACCAAAGAGGTAAAGGAGAGGTCCCCAGCCTTTTTGAGCCGGTGGGCACCTTGGGATTTCAGACACAGAGAAGGCGGGCGCAACCACAAAACGGCCAATGTGGGTGGGGGGGAGCCAATCATAAAATAGCCACTGCAGGAGGCAGAGAGAAACACACAAACACAGGAAGCTCAAATACGGGGGACAAGAAGGATAGTTTTTAAAAATGTACTTGGGAAGAAAGGAGGAGGAGGAGGAGGAGATTGGATTTATACCCCGCCCTTCAATCGGAGTCTCAGAGCAGCTTACAGTCTCCTTCCCCTTCCCCTCCCCACAACAGACACCCTGTGAGGTAGGTGGGGCTGAGAGAGCTCTTCTGAAGACCGCTCTTGAGAGAACAGCTCTGAGAGAACTTGTAACTGCCCCAAGGTCACACCAGCAGCTGCATGTGGAGGAGTGGGGACTCAAACCCAGTTCTCCCAGATTAGAACCACTACACCAAACTGGCTCTCAGAGAGGATAAAATAAACACTATGGTGGCAGTTTGGGCTTCGCGGAAGATCCCCAGTACTAACCAGGAACCCCGCTGAGCAGTAGCCCCACCTGGCCATGCTCACTTTCTAAAAAAAGACTTGGTGGGTGTCAGAAAAGGTTCGGCAGGCACCACGGCACCCGTGGGCACCAATCTGGGGACTAGGGCTGCCAAATCCCCCCGGGGGGCGGATTTCCCCCCGCTTTGGAGGCCTGATTTCTGCCGCGGTGGAATCGGGCCCCGGGGGGAACTCCGCCCCCCGAACCATATGGTTCCCCCCCCGACGATCTGGGCCACGCCCCCAACGTGCCCTACATCCTGCGTCACTTCCGGTGACGTTCTGGCAGCGCACATGCGCTTTGCGAGCGCGCGCATCTGCAGCCAGCTCCCAGACCTAGCAAACGCTCCCCCGCCGGTGAGTAAATACGATTTGGCAACCCTACTGGGGACCCCTGAATTAAAGTGTCACAGTGGGCATCCAAAACTATTAATCTAAACAGCTAACCAGTTCTCCAAGGGGTTACAGACACGATGCCTTAACCCTAGATGAAACAATGAGAACTCTACCACACCAGCTGCCTCTACAAAACCTGGAACAGGAGGGGGAACGGTAAAGGCCGCTCCCCAATTTGACGGCACCAGTGGCAGGTCCACCTCCCTTCCCCTGCCCCTTGCCCAGTGCCAGTACCTACATCTGCTGTGCTGAAAGGAAGTACGGAAAGAGATTCACCCGGAGCAAGCAGTGAGAAACAGAGCTCTCGTCACTGGTAACATTTCCCTGGTATTCCGATCCACAGCTCAAAAGGAGTTATTAAGCTTCAGCAGAGCTGAATGTTGGTCGGAATGAGAAGAAGAGAAGAGACTGGATTTATACCCCGCCCTTCACTACCCGGAGGAGTCTCAGAGCGTCTTACAAACTCCTTTCCCTTCCCCACAACAGACTCCCTGTGAGGAGGGTGGGGCTGAGAGAGCTCTCTCGAGAACTGCTCATGAGAGAACAGCTCTGAAAGAACTTGCGACTGACCCAAGGTCACACCAGCAGCTGAACGTGGAGGAGTGGGGAATCAAACCCGGGTCTCCCAGATTAGAGTCCACGCTCCTAAACACTACCCCAAACTGGCTTTCACCACCACCGCACCCCGGCAGACACACAAAACAAAATGCTAAAAACAGGAATCCAGCAACAAGCAAATCTCAGCTTTCTTTTAAAAAAATAACTATGGGGAGGGGTTTTAAGTGAATTTTCCAAGTACGTGTGTGTGTGTGAGTGCCCCACATCAGGGTTGCCCACTGCAGCTTGGGAAATTCCTGAAGACTTGGGAGGGGGGGTTGCTTGGAGACTGCAGAGGTCAGGAAGGGGAGGGGATGGGATGCCGCCATGGAGACTATCCTCCGAAGCTGCCATTTCCTCCAGAGGAACTGATATCTGCAGCCTACCAATTAGTTGCAATTCTGGGAGAACTCCAGGCCCCACCTAGAAGTTGGTAACCCCACCCTACCTAAGCCCCCACTCCTTTCTGCAAGAGACTGCTGAAGTCCCTCTCTCTCCGACTAGCAAAACTGGAAAACGAATTGTGCAGAAGAGAAATTAAACACACACATAATGTTTTGCGTAACTTAATATAGGTCACAGAAATCCACTAACTCTTGGTGTAAAATCTTAGAAGTGTTTTTTTCGGCCTGTCTAAGGGTTACCCCCAAACGGTTATTCCTCAAAAACCAGGCCATAATGCAGAAATCACAGTAACCCTGTTTATCCACACTAGCCCTGAAAACAAACAGACAGCCACTTTTCAGCATCTGTTGCTTGAGAGATTATTAACTCAGATGCACAACGATGGCCAATCAAGAAGGAAGCACATGTTCTAGGTGACCAGCAAGTTACTGTGCGCAGGGAAACAGGATTGCGAACCACAGTCAAGCACAGTTACCCCTCCAGTGGAGGAGGACTGATATCCTGTCTGGCATTCAGGTACACCCCCAGAAGAGCTTTACGCTCAGGAGATAAGAACTTCCCGGTGGTCCCCAGTCCAAGAGACATTTGGCTGTTCTCGAGTAGGGCTAGGGCTTTTTCTGCCTTGGCCCCTACCCGGCGGAACTCTCTGCCAAGTAACATCCATGCCCTAGCGGGACTTGTTGCCATTCCACAAGGCATGTAAGGCAGAGATGTTCCACCAGGCATACGGTTGAGGACAGCGATGGTCCTCCATCTGGTCCGGCACACCACTTCCTCTTCCGTTCCCCGCCTCCCTCCTCCACGAGGCAATGACGCTCCAGGAATTATCGCCATCAGATCGGCCTGGGCTGCTGCAAATCGCATCTTATGTATTATTTTAATTTTGAAACCTCTTGATAAGTTTTGTAATTTCACAGCTGTTGTACGCTGCCCTGGGCCCTGTCTTTTAGGGGAGGGCGGCCTAAAAGTCGGATTTAATAAATAAATACAATATATCCCCCACGTAACTGTCAGCAGCCCAGGATGGTGAGGAGTCTTGTCTGTTCCGTAAACACACAGAGCAAAGTTTGAGTCCAGGGGAACCTTTAAGGCCAACAAAGGCCCTTTCTGCGCTTTCCTTTTAATCCGTGTTCACTGCGGTGTCCTCCAAGCAAGTCTGCACTAAAATCGAATTCAACCTTCTTTTTAAACCATGATTCCACCCACCCCCCTCCTTCTGCACTAAAATCGAGTTGGACCTTTTTACTCCGGGTTTTTTTCTCATTCTGCATTACATCCCCTCCCTTCAGTGGTCAGTCCGGTTTCAACCTGCTGTTCCCCCAGTTTATGTGGATGCTGTTTTGCCCTGGGCTTAAATTGCCTCGACTCGCACACTGAGAAAATCCAGAGTGGCAAGCAAATGCGGAAAGGACCAATATTTAATTCTGGGATATAAGTTTTCCTGTGCGCACACACTTCTTCAGATACGTGGAAACAAGACTTCCCCAACCATTACATATAGGTGGTGGGGGGTTTAATTACATAAACGTACAGCAAGCCTTGCTCCCCAATTCACAACCCATGAGTTACCTAGATCGACAAGGATTGCGTGTTGCTGAGACGTCAGCTGTTTCAGGAGCTCTTTGTAGGAGATGTCGGGGGGCTGTTGCTTGTTCGACAGCCGATGTCGGACACGATGCTGCACGGCAAGGAACTGCCAGATTTCTCCCCGGCGGCTTTTTGGTACACCTGAAACATACCAAGGGGGGGGGGGAGAATTAAGTAATTAATTATATAAATAGAAGACCACTGAAAGAATTTCAGCGGAAACGGCAAAGTTTACTACTCATTTTACGGAAATAGCTATTTTTTTATTTTTAGAATTATCTGAATATCATATTAAAGCTGTGGGAGATATTGATTATAGTTTTAATCTTTGTATTGGGTATTCCACTAGTATTTCAATACTTAGTAAGAATAAAACTTAGATTTCGGCAAACGATTAAGTCAATATTCAGGTCTTAACGATTTAATTTTAGCGCATAAGTTAGTTTAACTATTAAAGATGTACCCTTTCTTATTGTTAATAGGTTATCGCTAACATTAGGAAAGTTCTTCTGTATTCTTTGAAAGAGAGAACCCATCCCAAAACCCTGTAATACTGATGTTTCGTTGTCTGCTTCTACATTTGAAATACGTATTCTTACGAATATATCTGATTTTACTTGTATGTAACAACCCATTAATATCTGATAAATCTGATGAATCTGCATTTTTCCTTACCCCCCCCCTTCCCTTTTGTATCCCATTTTTTGGGAGAAAATAAAAAAAATTAATCACAAAAAAAGAAAAAAATGAAATTGGAGGGGGAGAAACCTTACTTTTATTTATTTATGCTATTTATAGTCCGCCTTTCATACTGGGACTCAAGGTAGATTACAAAGCATCAATACAATCAACGGGATGGGACAGTCAATAAGCCATGAAATGTTTGGCACCCTCGGAAAGCCCTACTTAAGATGAGCGAAGCTGACCCACCAAATCACGTTATTTAAGCCATTAAACAGCGGACAAATAGAAGCTTGTCATGCTTACAGGATTATTCAGTTTCCCGAAAATAAGACCTACCCCAAAAATAAGCCCTAGCAGAATTTCTATGCATTTGTGGTATAAGCCCTAGTGTGTCTTCTTGAGAAAAAATAAATATAAGACAGTGTCTTATTTTCGGGGAAACACAGTAGTTATTTGCCTCGTTACTTGGGCATTTTGTACGCTATGGCTGTGATCACACGCACCTCTCAATCCGACATGGGTGCGAATGCCTGATGGAGCTAAAGGGAGCTATGAGACAACAACATCTGGAAAGTGTCCCACAGCTGTCGGCAACCCGTGCTGTTCTGCTGCAGAAACAGAGTTAAAAGACAGCGGGGAAAGTCCAGTAGTCAATGGGTTCCAACGGGCCACGAAGGGACTTTCCCCTGTCTGATCGCTCAAGCACGCTCTAAAGCCGTTGGGATGGTCTGATCAGGCCATCCCGGCTCGATGCCGTTCCCCCCCCCCTCTTTGCAGTGTGTGCATCATCGCATACTCCATAGGGGGCCCTCAGTGTAGAGGTGCGATTCCTCGTTTATGCGCATGGGAAACAAATGACCAAAAAACCCCAAACCACTCCGTCACAGTTGTATCTGATCACACAGTAACGGGCTGCACCTACAGCTACAGAGGGAGGTGTGATCTTGCTACTGCGTGTCAAATTATTCCTCCGGAGGAGATAGTCTCGCTTCTCCTCCGCTTCAACTGGCACGTGTGACCGCAGCCTATGTCACATGAACATCCTTGTGAGATCTGTATGATTAGCAGCATAGAAATAAAAGGATGTAATTTAGATTGCGGTAATATTTTAGTACTCATGGCAAGGAGACTGTGGGCATTCACACAATACCTTCATCTTGGTTGTAACAGTCCAGGCGTTTTGAGCTACTGATTGATAGGTAAAGGTAAAGCATGACTAAACACCAAGGTGCACGGAACGCTGTTACCTTCCCACCGAAGTGGTACCTATTTATCTACTTGCAATTTCTTGCTTTCGAACTGCTAGGTTGGCAGGAGCTGGAACTAGATTGATAGGGAGGGTCATTTGAAAGCTTCTCCCAAGCGACACACGCTGGGGAGGGACCGTGGCTCAATGGTAGAGCATCTGCTTGGTGTGCAGAAGGTCCCAGGTTCAATCCCCAGCATCTCCAGTTAAATGGACCAGGCAGTAGGTAACGTGAAAGACCTCTGTCTGAAGTCCTGGAGAGCTGCTGCCGGTCTGAGTGGACAATACTGACTTTGATAGACTGATGGTCTGATTCAGTATAAGGCAGCTTCATGTGTCTCCATCTGTGTTTGTGACCACGTTGATATCTATATCACGTCTCTATGTTCAGATGATACAGCCTTCCTTTCTGTCTATTCTTCTATTTAAGTAAAGGTTTCCCTTGCTCCAAAGCCAGTCGAATCCCACTCTAGGGGGCGGTGCTCGTCTCCGTTTCCAAGCCGAACAGCCAGCACTGTCCGAAGATGTTTCCGTGGTCACGTGGCTAGCATGACTAAACGCCAAGGCACACAGAACCCTGTTACCTTCCCACATTCTTCTATTTACTTTATTGTAAATATTTTGATTTGTACTGGTCACTGTCTGAATAAATCCAAATCTGACTTTCTGCCTACTAGTTTTCCTATTTCCTGAGCACAATGTGGTATAATCGATTAGGATATCAGACCAGGATGTGAGAGCTGAATTCAAATCTCGACTTGCCACGAAGATTACTAGCCAGTAACTCTCACCCCAACATACCTCATAGGGTTGTTGTGAGAACATCAATGCTCCATGTGCACTGTGTGAACTCACTAGAGAAGGGGGTGTGTCGAAAGGGTAACAGACACCTGCCCTGTGACGCAGATCTTGCAAAGCCTTCTCAGTCACTGAATACACTGGTAATTTTTGTCAAAATTTAATTCTAACCAGTTTACACTTTCGACTCCATAAATAGCATTATTCTATGCTTTAAGGGCTACACCGGCTGTTGCACATGTGTTTGGGGTTCTTAATTATGGTTAATATATTGTAAAATCAGTTTGAATTGAATACAGTTGAATTTCCTACAAGACAATTTTTCCCCTCTTTAATTGGGAGCAACCAAAAGGACCCCCAAAACAGCACGCGAGCTTTCTTTTACATTGTGCAATAAAAGTTCTATAGAACTCTTCCTGAGTAATAGTAATAGTAGTGATAGTAATATACTTTATTGTCATTGTACATAGTACAACGAAATTAAGAGGCAATCATTTCGGTGATCTACAACAATATTCATACACTCACACAACCATTCACAACTATCTCATAACTCCCCTAAGGTTCACATAGCAACTTAAAGCCACTAATGTCACCCAAATTCCAATTTCATACAGCATTTAAGGCAGTAATAGCTCTCGAATAAAAACTATTTTTAATCTGTTTGTCCTTGTTTTAATTGTCCTATATCTTCTGCCCGAAGGCAGCAGTTCAAACAGGGAATGTCCAGGGTGTGACAAGTCCTGCAGAATGTTCTTTGCTTTTTTCAAACATCGAGAACTATACAATTCCTCCAGGAATGGGAGGGGGCAGCCAATGATCTTCTGGGCTGTGATGATAACTCTCTGGAGTGCTTTCCTATCCACAGCCGTACAACTGGCAAACCAGGCACAGACACAGTATGTTAAAATGCTCTCTATTGAGCAGCGATAGAAGGACATCAATGTTTTCTCACTCAAATTATTTTTCTTTAAAAGTCTAAGAAAAAAGAGCCTCTGCTGGGCCTTCTTCACCAGAGCCATGGTGTTAGCGCTCCAGGTCAAGTTTTGCTGAATGTTACAAAATGATTAAAGGGGGGGGGGGATGTTTCAGGCCATGGATTTTAAGGCTCTTCTTGCTTGCATGCCTGACCTGTGCCAGCAGGCAAGCAGACATATTTTGGTACCTTCGGCAGCACTTTGCACCCTAGTTCCTCTGAGCAACACAAAAGTTTGCACATTCTTCTGTGCCATCTAGGGGTTGGTCGTAATAAAAGGTATGATATGCACTGTGGCTTGTTTTTGGATTTTGATTTTGGACGAGCACTACTGTAAACAACTTTTCGGGTTTTTCTTTTGTTTTTTCTCCTTGCCACAGAAATCATCTGGCCTTCTCTGAGCAGGAGTGATGGCATTCTTCCTTATTCAAATTCAGTTAGCATGGCCACATTCAGGCATCACAATTTCCCCACACCCTTTTTTACGCACCTATGGAGCGTGTTTGGAAGCTTCCAAGTTAGTGCAGCCTTCCAAATTTGCTGCGAATACTGATTTAGAAACTAACTGATTGATAGGTAACTAACTCTTAACCAGCCCAGGATCGCAACGGAAACTGGCATGTGACTGATGGCCTTGCAAATCAGAAAACCTGTCGGTGTGCTTTGTGCACTAAGACAGGAAGCACGAGAACCTGCAAATGGGTTTCATTCATGCCGGTGAGAGGGAAGCAGAGGCTTGCCGTGATATCTAAATGCTTCTTTTGCCTTTGCAAAAGCAGGAAGCCCCAGGAACCATTTTGGCACATGGGCTTCTCTCTCTTTTTAGTTTAAGTTATTCATCTCTGAATCTAACTCATGCAATCATATCGTCTGGTTCCATGAGGAAACCCATTTTTAAACCCCTGTTGGAGCCTACAGATGCTTATTCTGGGCCGTGCACTTCCCAATGGCCCATGCTAAACAAAGGGGGTCACTGATTTCATTAAACTACGACAACGCAGTTTTTCAACTATATAAACCACAGCAAAGAAACAGGGTGCGACAAGACTCAGTGGCTTGCCAATTCTGCATTAAGCTCCCGATGGCCTTAAGTTAGCCTTCAAATGGAAAAATCAAGAGGTCTGCGTAACAACTCTCGTCTTACTGTACTTTGACAGAAAAGACTCCTCTCATATGGCACGCATGCACACAAATTACCATCTTTCAGAGTCGCATGAATGTCTTCCATGTCGCATCTGATTTTGGCTCTGCAGTTTAAGAGCTTCTTGTCCCAGACATTGATCACATCTTTCTGACAAGTACCCACTTCCTCGTAGTCCAATTTAACCTTTCGCGATTGAAGCTCATCTCTGCTCGCTGCAAGAGATGGAGAAAGAGAACTCAAGGCACACACTACTTAAAGACCAATGATCACAGATGAGCAGTTGATACCAAGCAAATCATACATATGCTGAACTTTATGCATGTAAGCCATAGGCGAAGGTTATATCCGGCAGCTCATTTTGATGATGATGATGAGATTGGATTTATACCCCGCCCTTCACTTGGAGTCTCAGAGCAGCTTACAAACTCCTTTTCCCTTCCCCTCCCCACAACAGACACCCTGTGAGATGGGTGGGGCTGAGAGAGCTCTGACAAACACTGCTCTTTCAGGAACAGCTGTGCCAGAGCTTGTGACTGACCCAAGGTCACATCAGCAGGTGCAAGTGGAGGAGTGGGGAATCAAACCCGGTTCTCCCAGATTACAGTCCGCACACTCTGCACACACACAGGAAGACCTGCCTGACAGAAGGTGGGTGTCATTCTGCACCATTGTAGTTTTGTCTAAACTGGCTCTTAACTAGTTACTCTCTACAATATTTTGTAGTAAAGAATAATAAACTGGGGTGGGGGAAACCTCAAGGCATGTTTTTAAATAATCACTAGACTTCCAGCAAGATACAAAAAAGAAAATGTGTAAAGGTACACAAGAAACATGCGAGAAAGGAGCTACATCTCTTCCATAAGCCCAATATCAATTTATGTTCATCATATCCTTTTTGGTAATTCATACTGCGATTCTAAGCGGGTTACATCCTTCTAGTCAATGGGCACAGAAGGCTGCAACTCTGCTTAGGATAGGGTTGCCAAGTGCTTACCTGTTCCGGAGCGGGGGAGTCCAGCCTTGCTCCGGGAGTATTTGCGCGTGCACCACAAGCACGTCACACGGAAGTGACGCAAGCATGTCAGGGATGTTGGGGGCGGGGCCAGAACCATCCGAGGGAAAACCATAGAGTTTTCCCTTGGATGATTGTGGCCCCGACCCCAACGTCCCCGACGTGCTTGCGTCACTTCCGTGTGACATGCTTTGGGGGTGGTGTTCCCCCCGGGGGCCCGATCCGCCGGCGGCGGGGAACGGGCCTCCGGGGCGGGGGTTTCCCCACCCCCCGGGGGGACTTGGCATCCCTAGCTTAGGACGTCAAATATTGAGATATGCAAACCTAATATAACCAACTCCAATCTTATGTCCAGTACAAGTGCCAAGGCAATTCATCTTCCCTATTTGCATTCTGATAAGGGTGCTAAGTCTATGCCTCCTACAGTGACCAACAGTAATTATAATGCTGGGGGGCTCCTTAGCGATGCCCCGATAACAGATAAATCAGAACTGACCTTAACAGCAACTAACCAGGGTTTGTTTACCAACTTCAAATCCTAGAGCCAAATTAGATGTGATGCCCTCTGTTATGTATTGTGTTATATGGATAGCCTGAGTGAGCCTGAGCTTCAGTCACAAGCTCCATAGACTCTCCGTATCCAAGAATCAACAGCCTGAATGGCTGCCGTTGTGCAATGGACCAATCAGGGAAGACTTTGACTTTCGGCGGGAACAAACCCTACTGGTCCTAAGCACTCGCTCGTGATTGGACCTTACTGTTCTAGGGGTGCAGTTTAGCCAATTCCAAACTGTATATAAGTTGGGGTTGTTCTGTGTTGTGTTCTGTTCTAATAAACTGGAATCACTGGTTGAAGAAAGAGCTGTCTGAGCTTCGGCGGTTCGAACCCCACCGCGGTCAGGGTGAGCTCCTGGCCCTACGTCCCATCTCCCGTCCACCCAGCGGTTCGAAAGCCCGTTAAAGGGCAAGTAAATAAAATGGGGACCTGCTATTAGAGCGGGGGGGCACCCGTCCCTGGCATAGCAGCAATGGCGGAGAATGGAGAATGGAGAGCGATGAACGGCGGCGGCGGAGAAAAAATGGTGGCTGGCAAGGCGAGGAGGCCGGACCAACAAGGTGCGGAGGCGGAGCAACACGGCAGGCCGGAGCCTGACTTGGACGGAGGCACGGAAGCACGGAGTGGTCCAGGCCTGGAGGCAGAGTTACGACAGCCGGAAAAAAGCAGAACAGCGAAGACCTACGCTGGAGGAGGGTCGCCGCCGGCCTGCCCCCTCACAATAAGAAGATCTGCTACAACAGGATAAGGGTGCCTGGTAGGCTTCCCACCTCCCCTTCATATGTGGCCCTAGATTAGATTGGCTAATTGGAATTGTAAGCCGCTCAGAGCCCCTAGGGGGTGAGCGGGATAGAAGTCGAAGGTTAAATAAAAAATAAATAAAACAAATCTCCCTGCACACCACAGTCCCAATCCAAACCCCCTGCAACTGAGCATTGAGTTCTGAGCATGGAACTCGCAATGTACATCTGACTGAATGTCCTTCTGGCAGATCTGAGGATGCTGTAACACGCAGTTAGGCCCTCTGTGTCAATGATATCATGTTCAGTAAATGCAGGATCTTTTAATTTCCAAATATGGCTGGCAGGGGAGAAATGGAAAAAAAGCTGAAGAACGAGCATTAAACCCTCAGTCTAGTCCTGATTTCACCTCACCTAGAATCCCTGAGGTAAACTACTGATTGAAAGGCCCAATGCAATTATTCCCTCAGCCAGGCCAACATAAGACTTCCGCCTGGCCTCAGAACCCATCCTTTTGCTTGTCAAATGTTCTTTAGTACACAGAATTTACTAGGAGGGGAAGAAAACACTGTTCTGAGGAACATGAATGATGGTGTGAAATCCCTATTTTTCATCTCACCCCTCGGACATTTCAGGCTGTGGCAGGGATTATTATCAAAGTCACGACAACATTTTGAAACACACAAAAGAATGGAGTCTTGAGAAAAGCAGAAAAAGATTCTCTCCACATGCACCTTACCTTCTGTAAAAGCAACACAGTCGTCATTCAAAGCCTCCTCGACAGCATTAGAAAGAAATATTTTATTAGTATTTTGGTGACATGTTTCATATAAAGTGTATGAGAGAGAAAGAGAATGTGCTTGTGAGAGAGAAAGCGAGTGCAAGTGTGTGTGAGAGAGCATCAGAGTGTGTGTGTGTGTGTGAGAGAGTGTGTGTGTGAGAGAGCATCAGAGTGTGTGTGTGTGTGAGAGCATCAGAGTGTGTGTGTGAGAGAGTGTGTGTGTGAGAGAGAGTGTGTGAGGGAGAGAGTGTGTGTGTGTGAGAGAGAGAGCATCAGAGTGTGTGTGTGTGTGTGTGTGAGAGAGAGAGAGTGTGTGTGTGTG